>NC_056734.1:664214961-664321338 GCF_019279795.1 Protopterus annectens
TGGGTGAAAGGTCCTTGAACAAAACTTTTCCAATTGATGATTCCTGTGGGAGGCAAAAAGATCTATGTCTGGCCTCCCCCACTCTTGTATTATCTCTGTAAACACCTGAGGATGCAACTTCCATTTGTGTGGATCTGTCATATTTCTGCTTAGATTGTCTGCCAGCGTGTTTTCCAATCCTGGCAAGTACTGTGCTTGAAGTTCGATTTGCCATTCCAGAGCCAAGTTCCAAAGAGTCATGGCTAGTCTGCACAAGGGGTATGAATGCGTTCCGCCTTGTTTGTTTATGTACCACATTACTGTGGTGTTGTCTGTTCTTATCAGTAATTGTCCTGGATGCAGGAGGTCCTTGAAAGCTATAATTGCATTTACTACTGCTAGCATTTCTTTTTGATTGATGTGAAGGTGCTTTTCCTTTTGGGACCATTTGCCCTGAATGCACCTGTATCATGTGCGCCCCCCAGGCGTAGTCTGAGGCGTCTGTTGTGATGACTTGGTTTGGTTGAGGCTTGCAGAAAGGGAGACCTGTGCTTGCTTGACATGCTTGGGCCCACCATAGAAATTCCTTTTGCAAACATGGAATTATTGGTATTATTGTTTCCAAACTGTGACTTTGTTGAGACCATAGGTTTTTTAGGTACCATTGAAGTTTCCTCATATGCAGCTTTGCACATGGGATTAAAAGAATGCAAGATGCCATGAATCCCAGAGCCTGCAGGATTTTCCTTGCAGTAAGCCTGGTACATTTTGCTAGTATTTTGAAGTACTGAGTTAGCTGCCCCTGTTTTTCTGGCGTTAGATAGGCCATCTGGGTGTTTGTGTCCAAGTTGGCACCCAGGAAAGTTATTTTCTGAGATGGTGTTAGCCTGGATTTCTTTTTGTTGATTGTATATCCCAGAGAATGCATTAATCGTGTTACATAAGCCAGATGTTCCAGAAGTATGTGTTTGCTGTCCGCTTGGATCAGGCAGTCGTCCAAATAAGGGTAAATTTGTATCCCTTGAAGTCTGCAGTAGGCAATCACTGATGCCAGGCACTTTGTGAATACTCTGGGCGCAGTAGATAAGCCAAAGGGCAATGCAGAGAATTGATAGTGGATTGAACCTGCAAGAAATCTGAGGTATCTTCTGCAACTTTGTCTGACTGGGACATGCAGGTATGCCTCCTTGAGGTCCAATGTTACCAGCCAAAACTCCTTGCCCAGCATGGGAAGAAGCTGCTGTAATGTGAGCATCTTGAATTCTGGTACGAGTAAAAATGTGTTTAGGATGGATAAGTCCAAAATGGGTCTCCAGTCAGTTCCTTTCCTTGGTACCAGAAAAAGTCTTGAATAAAAACCTTGACCTTGTTCGTGAGTAGGTACCTCTTGTATGGCTCTCATGCTTATGAGCTTTAAAATTAATTTGTAGTTGTGCCTCTGCCCTTTGATTGTGTGGCAGGTTTAGCATGCCTCTCATTTTTGGAAGAGTGTGGAATAGAAATTTGTAGCCTCTGTTTATGACGTCCAGGATCCATTTGTCTGTTGTGACAATATGCCAATTTCTTGCAAATAATGCTAGCTTTCCTCCCAAAGGTGCTGCCAGCTGAGACCTGCTTGGCATGGAAATGAGGGAGTCATTGGGTTTGTTTTCTGTATTGTTGTGCACTGTCTTCGCCACCTCTTGGTGCTGGACCTTGCCATTGTCGGCCTCTATATGATCCTTGTGATTGCCCTCTGCCCCTTGTGCATCTGTATCTACCTCTTTGGGGCTTGTCAGTGGCTGGAAAGGACCAGTTTTTAGAAGGCCAATTTCTGCTAAAACGTGGTGGTTGGACCTGTAAAAAAGCTTTGACAGTTTGCATAGATTTGGCTTTTTCTTCCATTTTCCGTAATATCTCCTCAGCATTAGTACCAAACAGCACATCCTTTTGTAAAGGAGCATCTAGAAGTTGAGCTTTCACATGATCAGGCAAGCTTTGTTCCCTAAGCCAGGCATGTCTACGAATGACTGATCCTGTAGCAGCCGCTCTACTTGAGGCCTCTAGGGCATCATAGCCACATTGTAAGGTGTGTTTACCCACTTGCTCTGCACTATGCATCATATCCTGTAACTCCTTTAAATCTGGTTGTTCAGGTTGAGACATTTTATTCCTTAATTGTGATAACAGGAACTGTTGATATTTAAGCATATGAAACTGACAATTTAAGGCCCTCATGACAAGGGTGGCCGAGGTATATATCTTTTTTCCCCACCTTTCTAAAGATCTTGATTCTCTTTCGGCAGGAAGTGGATTCTTGGCAGTAGAGGCCTTCAATCCCTTGGGGCCTTGAGAAATGGTCTCAGGGTCAGCATTATGGCTTTTGTAGAGGACTTGGTGAGAGTTAGGAACTCTGTAGTACCTATCAGGTTTGACTGGTGCAGGAGGCAGGGAATCCGGGTTAAGGCAAGCCTCCGAATAAACATCAAGTATGTCCAAAACAGGAGGTATCGCCAGAGGCCTGTGTTGAGGTAACAAAAGAAATTCCCTAAGTCTTTTCTTGGAATCAGAAAAGTCTTGGCCTTCCCAATGGAAGTGTTCCCATAAAGTGCGCAAGGTTTCCCCAAAGAAAAAATCCTCAGGAGGAGATACAGAAGGAATGGACTGCTCTGCATCCGAATCTTCAAAAGGGGAGTAAGAGTGTTCCTCTACATCAGAATGTTCTGATAAAATGGAGCCCTGATCAGAAGAGGGAGAATTTTCCTCCACTCTGGGTCTCTTGTCTGGAGGGGGTTGAGAACCCCTGATAAGAGTAATCAAATCCTCAGCCATTTTCAGCATCTGTTTTTTAGGCATGGGGCCTGGAGAAGAGCCTTGTGCAACAGGCCTCTTGGGATGCTTGGCTGCTTTGGATTTAGTAAAGGCCTTAATAGAAAAAGAAGATGAGGGTCTAAAGACACCATGGGTGGAAGTGGACCTGTCCACATTAGGAGGCTCAACATTAGCAATGGCTTCGGTTGTAGTCTGGGAAAGGGCCGAGGTACCTGCGGTCTCGGGTACAGAGGACACCGCCAAAGAAGTGTCGTCGGTAGTCAGGGACTGCAAAGGCGTCTCGCTGAGAACCGGACCACGTGTAGCCGGTTTTGGCGTGGTGTCGGTGGGGACCACGGACCTCGCGAGTCGGTCCTTGTCCTTGTGTTTTTTGGACAAAACGGTAGTCGGAGTCTCCGACGACATTTTATAATCAAAGGCTTTTCCAAAAAAGTGTTGGGCGAACTCCGCCCGACGCTTAATAGTGCGTTTATTGAAGGTAGCGCAAAAGCGACAGCCCGAGACATCGTGGTCTGGGCCTAAACAAGGTATGCAGAGGGAATGGAAATCCTTATGCGGTATTTGCTTCCCACAAGCAATACAATTATTAACTTTTTCTGACATCGGTCTAAGGCAAGAAAAGTTTCCCCAATGGGGTACTTAGCTTTAATGAAGACTTCGGTTTCCAATTTTTTTCGTAATTCAGGAGCTGGCTGACCGGCACTTGCGAACTGCTTCTGCTTCGGGCACCGTGCGGCAAAAAAGACTGAAGAACATGGCGTCGGCTGTGTCTTATATACTCTGGCCTCACTGACGTCAAGAGAGAAAGCAAAACTAACCGTTGCCGGACCTAGACTTTGGAATTCGGCCGACCGAGGACCCGCCTGACGTCAGAGAACCCATCTGTGATTACTGCAGCTATATGCACGATGAACATCTGGTAATGTAAGAAGCCTGCTTTGAAGCAGAGGTATCTTCTGCAAGATTTCCTGATTGGGATATGCAGGTAAGCCTCTTTTAAATCTAGAGTTGCCAACCAGGCAGCTTTGCCTAGCATAGGAAGTAACTGGTGAAGAGTCAGCAACTTGAATTTTGAGATGTCCAGAAAGGTGTTTAGAGTAGATAAGTCCAGGATTGGACACCAAGATTTGCCTTTTCTGGGTACCAGGAAAAGTCTTGAATAGAACCCTTGTCCCTTTTCCTCTTCTTTTACTAGTTGAATAGTCCCCATGCTCATGAGGAAAAGTACTTGCTTCTGGGCCACTGCCCACTGATTTGTGGACGGGTCTGGCCATCCGTTTGGAATTGGCAACGTGTGGAAATGAAATCTGTATCCCTGGGATACTATATTTAAAACCCATTTGTCCTGGGTTATAAGTTGCCAGTTTTTTGCATGTAGAGCCAGTTTTCCCCCCAAAGGGGTGGCTAAAAGGCAAGTGCTTGTTACCATAGAGAGGTGTCTTGTTGTTTCCAGATTTGGAAAAAGAGGTACTCCATTGTTTTGTTCTGAAAGTCGCTTGGGACTGAAACCTGGTGCCTTTGGAATGTCTGGGTTTGACTTGAGTGGCTCTCGAAGGAACTGGAAAGGACCAGTTCTTGGTAGGCCAGTGTCTACTAAATCTTGGAGGTAGTACTTGTAAGAAATCTTTCAGTTTGCATAGATTTAGCTTCCATCTTTTTTCAAACTTCTTCAGCCTTATTACCAAAGAGACGGTCCTGTTGTAAAGGAGCATCTAACAATTTTGCTTTAACATGATCAGGCAGATTTTGCTCTTTGAGCCAAGCATGCCTTCTTAGCACAGACCCAGTTACAGCAGCCCTGCAAGAGGCCTCCAAAGAATCAAAACCACAATGCAAAGTATGTTTTCCAACCTGTTCAGCTGAATGCAATAAATCTTGTAAATCTTTATTTTCCACACAGTCAGAAATCATCATTTTCTGTTTAAGCAGTCCCATGATATGCTACTGATATTTTAGCAAATGAAATTGACAGTTTAAAGCTCAGATTGCCAGGGTTGCAAAAGTGTAAACCTTCTTACCCCATCTATCCAGTGCCCTGGAATCTCTATCAGAAGGGGTAGGATTTTTTAGCAGAAGCCGCCTTAATGCCCTTGGGACCCTGAGAAATGGTTTCAGAATCTGCAACAGGATTTATGAAAAGGAATTTGTGGGAGTCAGGAACCCTGTAGTATCTGTTTGGCTTACAAGAAGCCGGAGACAGTGAATCAGGAGCCATACTAGATTCTGAAAAAAAATCAACAACGTCTAGAACAGGAGATATAGCCAAAGGCATACTCTGAGGAAGAAGAAAATCATCCCCAAGTCTCATTTTAGATACAGAAAAATCCTGACTTTCCCAGTGGAAATGTTCCCTTAAGGTATGTAAAGTTTCCCCAAAAGAAAAATCCTTTCTAAATGAGAGGTAAGGGAGGGAAGAACACAGAAACAGTGCCTTCCACAAGATGGTGAAGGCGTCCACTCTCCAAGCAAGTGGGGAGGGATCCTTGGCACAGAACATTTTCAACTGTTTGTTCTGGGGGGAGGCAAATCTATTTGAGGTGTGCCCCATTGGTGGACAATAAATCGATTTGAGGTGTGCCCCACTGGTGGACAATGTCTAGGAATACATCTCTGTACAACATCCACTCGTGATACAGAGACAATGATCTGATGACAGCATCCACTTAATGGTTGCCCTGGGATGTAATATAGACTGCCTGCAGTGATATGTTGCTCCAAGAGGCTAATTCCAAAGCTTGCATTGCTAGCCTGCACAGCAGGCCAAAATCTTGGTCTTAAAGTCTTCAGGCAGGGGCCATAGTCCAAGCCATGAATATCTGCTTAAAACAGAAGCTAATGCTGCAGAATTTACAGAAACCTCAGATGCATCATAGCTGCACTTGAGTGTCTAGCTACCGGAGATGCCAGGGGCAGCTTAGATGCTATTTGTGTCTTGTTTGGGGAGTCAGGCAAGGAGGACAGTAAGGATGAACCATGTGAAAGCAAACCTAGGGCATATATGACCAAGTGGGTCTGGTAATTAACTGCCCTAAAGGCTACAGTAGAAGTAGTATAGATCTTTTTCCCTAGCCTGTCCATTACCTTGCTATCCTTGTCTGAAGGTAAGACAGAGGATGAAGAAATGAGTCTGGACTACTTGTCAGGGGCCACTGCTATAACTGCAGGGTCCTCCAAGGGGGGGCTTTACAAGAAATTTGTGCTCATCAGGGACCTTATAAAAATGGTCAGGTCTCTTGGGAGCAGGAGGCTGAGAATCAGACGTCTTCGATGTTGATGCAAAGGCATCCAGGTATGCTGGAATCACAGGAGGAACAGCTGATGGGGAGGGTGATTCCACCTGGAGCAACTCAAAATACCTTTTTAGGATTTCAGTCACCTGAGCTGTATGCCATTTAAAGTACTCACTCATTTTAGTAATAGTTTCTCCAAATATACTATCCTCTGGGAAGTCTCCCTCAATGGAGTCCTCATCTGGGGAGTAGTAGTCCAAGGGAGAAGCTAGTTGAGAGGAGTAGGTAACGAATTCAGAGGAGGAGGACTTGGTAGATGCTGAGGGCCTACTTTCAGGGATCTGGCCTGTAGGTGAGGTTTCGTATTCCTGGATCGCAGATGGGCATCCGATAGAGCCTGGTTCCCCATCCACCTCAGCAGTAGCCCAAGTCAAAATAACATCCTAAAACATGCCTACCAGTACTTAAGAAGCGGCTTCCTCGAGGGTAGTCGCTGAAGGTGCCGGTTCTAGAGGACGTTCCTCAACCCCTATAATCGGCAGTTGGTGGGGCGTCTGACAACAGAGGAGCAGAAGTGGAAAACCTAGAAACTTTGGCCCTCTTTTTAGGTGGCTCCACCTCGAAGGCAGACTCTGGATCCATTCATAAAAGTATAAATTTAGGGCTGCCAGACAAAGTACAGTTGTGTACCTACCATAAATGTAGATGTTAGAGTGTATTCACTGTTGCAATCATTACACTTGGGTTATCCTGCTGGCAGGCTACCCGCAGTCGGCCTGAATTCCAAAGACTTGGTCCGGCCGTTGTTGTCGCTTTCCTGGCGCCAGTGCCAGGGTATATAAGATGCAGCCGACACCATTTTCTTCAGTTTTTCTTGCCCCAGATGTCAGGTGCCCCCAAGAAGGTAGGCAATACATATTGCTTATAAAAACATAAAGTAAAATAAAAACAATACCTTCATCTACAAGCAAATACACCACATAGATTGTATAGGATAGAGAAGTGTAGATAAGTCCCAGCAAAGAAAGGAGGGTGGATAACCTGGACTGCAACAGTGAATACACTCTAACATCTACATTTATGGTAGGTACACAGCTGTACTATGTTCACCGTGTTTCACTGTTGCAGTCATTACACTTGGGTTGAATCCCAAAGCAGAGGTAGGGCGGCTAGATCTAAATATGATTAGGAGTGGCTATGAGGCCCTGCAGAACTGCAGTGGCAAAGCCTGCTCTGGATGTAGAGTAGAGTAAAGAGGTAAGTGATAATGCTTGGTAAATGTGTGCACTGAACTCCAAGTTGCAGCTTCCAAAATTTCCTTGGTTGGTACTCCTCTGAGAAAGGCTGCTGAAGTGGCTGCTGCGCTGGTAGAATGTGGCCTAATATTCTTAGGCACGGACTTGCCATGCTGTGCATAGCAGAAACTAATACAGTGTCCTATCCATTTTGAAATAGTCTGCTTCGAGATAGCCTTTCCTTGTGATCCTGCAGCATAGGCTACAAACAGTTGCTCAGTTATTCTGAAAGCTTTTGTTTTGTCCAAGTAGAAGCGTAGGTGCCTGTGTATGTCCAAAGAGTGCAGAAGTCTCTCCCCTTTAGTCTGGGGATTTGGATAAAATGTTGACAAATTAATGGTTTGGTTAAGAGCCACACTGGATACTATCTTTGGCATAAATGTTGGGTTTCTCCTTGGAGAAACCCTGTGCAGATGAAAGATGATAAAAGGTTCCACTGCCATTAATGCCTGCAACTCTGAGACTCTTCTTGCTGAAGTTATTGCTAGGAGCAGAGCAGTTTTCCATGATAAGAATTTTATATCAGCTGTATTGGCTGGCTCAAAAGGAGGCAGTGTGAGCTTTTCTAAGACAAAGTTGAGGTCCCATGTAGATATCGGTGCTCTTCTTGCGGGTCTTATGTTTTTTGCCCCTCTGAGGTACCGTCTTAGCAGTGGATGAGAGAAAATAGGAGGTTCCGTATTGTAATGAGCTGAAACGGCAGATGCATGGATCTTAATTGATGAGAAGGCGAGGCCTTTGTCCAGCATCTCGGTTAGGTATTGTAGAATCTGAGGAATATTTGGAACAAATGGTTCAAATCCTTGTGCCCGGTTCCAAGCACAGAATCTCTTCCATTTTTCTGCATAAGATTTCCTGGTGCTGGGCCTCCTTGCTTCCAAAATGACATACAAAACAGCTTTAGAGAGGGGTGTGTTCTGAGTGGCTATATTATCTGCCATGCAGCCAGATTTAAGGTTCTGAGTAGGCTGTGCAGAATCTGATTGTTTTGTTGAGTCAGAAGATGAGGAATTTGAGGTAAAGTCCAGGCTGGCCTTGAGACAAGCTCTTTAGGATTGGGTACCAGTGCTGGCGTGGCCAGTCTGGGGCAATCAGAATCATTTTTGGCTTCTCTTGTCTGACTTTTAGGAGTACCTTGGTAAGGAGAGGCAGTGGTGGAAAGGCATAAACAGTTAGGGTTTTCAGACTGAATGATACAGCATCCATTTTCCATGCTTGTGAGTGATAAGTCTTTGTGCAGAATCTCTGTAGTTGGCAGTTGTGAGGGGAGGCAAAAAGATCTATGTCTGGGCATCCCCATTTCCTTGTTATTATGCTGAAGACCTGTGGATTTAGTTTCCACTCGTGAGAAACCATGAGGTTTCTGCTTAGTTCGTCTGCCAGAGTATTTTTCTTTCCTGGCAGGAATTGCGCCTGCAGATGTTCTTGATAGGTCAGTGCTGTGTTCCACAAAGTCATGGCTTGCCTGCAGAGGGGGTAGGAATGTGTGCCCCCTTGCTCATTTATGTACCACATAACTGTAGTCTTGTCCATCTTTAGTAATAGTTGTCCTGGATGAAGTAGATCCTTGAAGGCTGTCAGGGCATTCTGTACAGCCAGCATCTCTTTTTGATTGATGTGAAGATGCATTTGGTCTGCGGGCCACGTGCCCTGAATACATTTTCCTGCCATGTGCGCCCCCCAGGCATAATCTGATGCATCTGTTGTTAGTGTCTGCCTGGCTGTGGGTAAAGTGAAAGGCTGTCCCTTGTTGTGGTGACAGGCCAGTGCCCACCATCGAAGCTCCAGTTGCAGGCAGGGAATAAGAGTAATTACTGTTTCCAGGCTGTGGCAATGTTGAGTCCAAACACTTTTTAGATACCACTGTAACTTCCTCATATGCAGTCTTGCATATGGAATTAGCAGGATGCAGGATGCCATGAAGCCCAAAGCCTGCAGAATTTTTCTTGCAGATAAAGTACAGTTTTGTACCTACCATAAATGCAGATGTTCGAGGATCCACATTGCTGCAGTCCTAACTATTGGGTAGTCCGCTGTCCAGTCGGCCCGAATACCAAAGTATATGGCTGACGTCGGTCAGGGCGCATTAGACTGACGTCAGTACGTCAGGGTACTAATGCGCATGACCGACGTCATATCCTCAGTCTTTTCTTGCCCCAGATGTCAGAAGACCCTAAAAAAACAAGGCCAAATATACCTGCACCAAAAATATGTACAATATATACAAAATTACCAGCATATAACCTCACCTACACAACCACCCCTAAGCACAGAGGGGAAGGAGGGAGGGTAAATTGGACTGCAGCAATGTGGATCCTCGAACATCTACATTTATGGTAGGTACAAAACTGTACTATGTTCTTCATTCCACATTGCTGCAGTCCTAACTATTGGGTAGAATCCCAAAGCAGAGGTAAGGGAGGCTGGCAAATCATAAAGAAGCAGGAGCTGACAACATGCCTTGCAAAATAGCTGTGGCAAAACCAGCCCTAGACTTAGAGTAGAGAGGAAGGTGATAATGCTTAGAGAAAGTATGCACTGAACTCCAAGTAGCTGCCTCCAAAATATCCTTAGTTGCCACCCCTTAGAAATGCTGTTGAAGTGGCAGTAGCCCTAGTGGAATGAGGCCTAATCCCAGCTGGAATCTCCTTGCCATGATGGGAATAACAAAATGCAATGCAAAACCCAATCCACCTAGAAATAGTTTGTTTTGACACAGGCTTGCCCTGAACTCAAAGCAAAAGAAACAAACAACTGCTGAGACTGCCTAAAATCCTTAGTCCTGCTTAAATAATAACGCAATTGCCTGTGTACATCTAAAGTGTGCAAAATCTTTTCCCTTTATTTTGGGGTCTGCATAAAAAGTAGGCAAATGAATAGTTTGGTTTAAAGCCACACTAGAAACCACCTTAGGCATAAAGGAAGGATTAGTACGTAATGATACCCTATCCTTATGAAAAATCAAAAGGCTCTACCGCCATAAGGGCCTGCAATTCAGAAACCCTTCTTGCAGAAGTAATGGCCAACAAAAAGCAGTCTTCCATGACAAGTATTTCAATTCAGCAGTAGCATGAGGCTCAAAAGGTTGTAGAGTAAGTTTCTCCAACACAAAATTGAGGTCCCAAGCAGGAGTAGGAGCTCTACGGGGGTCTTATATTCTTTGCCCCTCTAAGAAATTGCTTGAACAAAGGATGAAAACAATGGTGGGTCACAATCATAGTGAGCTGAAATTGCTGCAGCATGAATCTTAATGGAAGAGAAAGACAAACCTTTGTCCAATAACTCAGTAAGATATTGAAGAGCCACACTCAAATTAGGCTCAGAAATCTCCAAATTGTTTGCTGCACTCCAAAATAAAAACCTCTTCCATTTTTCTGCACACTTTCCTTGTACTAGGTCTTCTGGCTTCCATAATCACATTTAAAACTTGTTGAGGAAGTTGAGACCTGCTGTGTTTCAAAACAGAATATGCCAGGCTGTTAGATGAAGAGAGTGAAGCTTGACATTGAGCAGGTGACCGTCCCTCTGAGACAACAGGTGTGGAATCAAAGGTAAAGGCCATGGAGGCTTCCTTACCAGACTCCTTAGGAATGGGTACCAGTGTTGCCGAGGCCAATCTGGAGCTATTAAAATCATCCTTGGCTTGTCTTGTCTGACCTTTAGGAGCACCTTTGGGAGAAGAGGCAGAGGTGGAAAGGCATACACATGAAGATTTTTCCAACTGAAAGACAGAGCATCCACTTTCCAAGCTGTGTGATGAAACCCCTTTGTGCAAAACTTTGGCAGCTGGTGGTTTAGTGGAGAAGCGAACAGATCTATGTCTGGAGTTCCCCATGACACTGTCAATTTTGAAATACATGAAGAACCAGTTTCCACCCGTGGGGATCCATGATTTGTCTGCTTAACACATCTGCTAAGGAGTTCTGTGCTCCCGGCAGAAACCTTGCCTGAAGAGTTAGTTGCAAGCTGAGCGCAGTCTCCCATAAAATCATTGCTTGCCTGCACAACGGGTAAGAATGTGTTCCCCTTGTTTGTTGATGTACCACATGACAGTAGTGTTGTCTGTTAGAATCAACACCTGCCCTGGAAGAAGTAACTCCTTGAAAGCCATTAATGCAAACTGGACTGCTAACATCTCTTCATGTTGATATGTAGATGCTGTAGTCTGGCAGGCCACTTGTCTTGTATCCATTTTCCATTTAGATGAGCTCCCAAGCAATGTCTGAGGCATCTGTCGTTAGAATCTGACTCGCCTCTGGCCGGGTCACAGAGAGTCCCTTGTTTAGGTGACATTCCTGAGCCCACCACAAAATTCCTTTTGAATGCAAGGTATTACTTGTATGACAGTGTCCAAATCCTGACGGTGCTGTGCCCATACATTTTTGAGATACCATTGCAACTTCCTCATATGCAGTTTGGCATTGGGAAGCACCAGAATACAAGATGCCATGAACCCTAAGGCTTGAAGGACTGTCCTTGCAGTCAGCCCGGACTGAAGAGATAGGTGATGAAAGTAACTGGAAAGATTCTTTTGTTTGTCCGGGGTTAGAAAGGCCATCTGGGCTGCTGTATTCAGTCTCACACCCAGAAAGCACATGTCTTGAGAGGGTACTAGACTGGACTTTATTTCGTTCACAGAATACCCTAGGCATCTTAGCACTGCTATCACAAATTCCAAATGCTGTAAAGGTCTTCCTTTTCTTGAGCCAGAATCAGGCAGTCGCCCAAGTAAGGATAGATTTGAATTCCTTTTAACCTGAAGTAAGCTATCACTGGAGCCAGAACCTTTGTGAATACTCTGGGCAGTAGATAAGCCAAAGGGCAATGCAGAGAACTGATAATGAGAATTTCCAGCTCGAAACGCAGATACTTCCTGCAACTTAGTCTGATAGGCACATGAAGGTAAGCTTCCTTGAGATCTAAAGTTACCATCCAGTGATCTTTGCCCAGCAGAGGTAAAAGCTGTTGCAACGTCAACATTTTGAACTTGGGAATGTCCAGATAAGTGTTGAGGAGAGATAAATCCAAAATTGGTCTCCACGTGTTCCCCTTCTTCGGTACTAGGAATAGGCGAGAATAAAATCCTAGGCCCCTTTCTGGCACAGGAACTGGCTGAATGGCCCCTATTTGAAGCAACAGAGAAATTTGCTTGTGAGCCTCTTTTCTTTGTAGATGAGGAATGTCTGGCATGCCTTTGAAAGGAGGCAAGGTATGGAAATAAAACCTGTAACCGTGGTGAATGATATCCAAAACCCATCTGTCTTGGGTAATTAAATCCCAATTTTCTTTGAAAAGAGCCAGCCTTCCTCCCAAAGGTGCTGCCAGGCGAGAATGTACTGGCAGCTGAAAAGGTAGGTCATTGGGTCTGTTTACGAAAGGACTGACCCCTGCCCTCACCAGAAGACTGAGCAGGTGAACTCCTGTTCTAGGCCTAAAAGAACCTTGAGCTCTACCCCTACCACGCCTAGACCTACCCCTAGACTGGGAATCATAAGCAGGATATGTCCATCCCTTAGTAGGCCAATTTCTACTAAACTTGGAGGCTGAACCTGCAAAAATCCTTAACAGTTTGCATAGACTTAGCCTTGTCCTCCATTTTCTTTAAAACTGCTTCCACAGGCGCACCAAACAACACATCAGACTGTAAAGGAGCATCCAAAATCCTTGTTTTAACATGCTCAGCTAAATTCTGATCCCTCAACCAGGCGTGCCTACGAAGAACAGAACCAGTGGCAGCCACCCTCGAGGAGGCCTGCACAGCATCAAAACCACACTGCAGGGAATGTTTACCCACCTGTTCAGACACATGAACTAAATCCTGCAACTCTTTACACTCAATACCTTCTGCCAGAGCATCCACCTTAGATTTCAATTGTGAAAGGAGATAATTCTGATATTTTAACATGTGAAACTGACAATTCAACGCCTCATGGCTAAAGTGGAAGAAGTATACACTTTCTTTCCCCATCTATCCAAAGCCCTTGCCTCTTTATCAGGAGGAACAGGATTTTTAACAACAGAGGCCTTCACACCTTTAGGCCCCTGAGAGAGAGTTTCGGTCTGCCCTAGGACTCTTAAAAGATACTTATGAGCTTCAGGCACCCTATAGTACCTATCCGGTTTAACTGGGGCAGGAGGCAAAGAATCAGGGTTCAGGGAAGCGCCTGCAAAAACATGTTCCAGCACATACAGAACAGGAGGAAAAGGTAAAGGCCTAAGGTGGGGTAAAAACAAGAATTCCCTAAGCCTCTTCCTGGAATCAGAGAAATCTTGACCTTCCCATTTAAAATGCTCCCTCATGGAATGCAGAGTCTCTGAAAATGAAAAATCCTCCGGAGGAGAAGCTGAAGGAGTAGAATCATCCACATCAGAATCAGAATAAGGAGGATACTCCTGCAAGTCTTCAGCCGAAGACCCAGAAGCCTCCGAACATTGCTCAAAACTCTCAAACTCAGGTTCCACCCTAGGCCTCTTATCAGGAGGGGGCATAGAACCTCTAATCATAGTAATTAAATCCTCTGCCATTTTAAGCATATGTTTCTTAGGCAAAGACCCTGAAGCACTAGGAGAAACCCCCACTGAAGCTAAACTTGGCCTGCCTCTCAAAGAAGCCTTGGAAACAGAAGGGAGGCTCTAACCACCTTAGGAAGAGAGGGAAGAACAGCCACCTGAGAAGCCCCTCAGCCTGGCCTACTTCCTGAGAGGACACATCTTGTAACAGTAAAGTCTCCCTGAGACTCCAAAGAAACTCCTGGCAGAACCTCCGCTCCACTGAGTTTTCTAGAGAACCGACGTCCGGGACTGTCGGTTGTTCAACTCTAGGCTTTGCTGCTTTGTCCTTGCGCTTTTGGCGAAGCGGCGCCGGAGCATCCGACGGCATTTTATAATTACAACGCTTCCCAAAAACTAACCTGGCACAGTCTAACCTTCTTAATAGTGCTTGTTAAATCTAGCACAAGAGCAGCATCCAACAACGCCGTGCTCAGGCCCTAAACAAGGTATACACAAAGTATGGTAATCCCTATGAGGTATCTGTTTCCCACAAGAAATACAGTTATTCACTTTTTCTGACATCCGTTAAATACTGAGGCAAGAAAAACCAAAATATTCCCAACGGGTACTTAGCCAACTTTGATTCGGTCTGAAACTCTGACTTCAGAAACTTTCAGAACGCCAACCTGCACTCGCAAAATTGCTTCTGCATCGGACCATGCGGCAAAAAAGACTGAGGATATGACGTCGGTCATGCGCATTAGTACCCTGACGTACTGACGTCAGTCTAATGCGCCCTGACCGACGTCAGCCATATACTTTGGTATTCGGGCCGACTGGACAGCGGACTACCCAATAGTTAGGACTGCAGCAATGTGGAATGAAGAACATCTGGGTCTTTGTTGTCATCATTTGAAAGTAATGAGTCAGTTGCCTTTGCTTGTCTGGTATGAGATAAGTCATCTGGGCAGTTGTATTTAAGCTTGCACCCAGTAAATATCTCTTGAGAGGGCACTAGTTTTGATTTCTTTTCATTTACTGTGTACCCTAGGCAAATTAGTAACCTTTTTACAAACGCCAGATGCTTTAGTAGAATGTCCTTGCTTTCTGCTTGAATAAGGCAGTCGTCCCAAGTAGGGATATATTTGAATTCCTTTTTGTCTGCAAAATGCAATTACTGGTGCCAGGCATTTTGTGAAGACCCTGGGCGCAGTAGATAAGCCAAAGGGCAGTGCAGAGAAATGGTAATGCATTGAGCCAGCTATGAATCTGAGGTATCTTCTGCAAGATTGTCTAATAGGGACATGCAGGTATGCCTCTGAGGTTCAAAGTAACTAGCCAAGCCTTCTTGCCCAGCATGGGTAGAAGTTGCTACAGTGTCAACATTTTGAATTTTGGAACATCCAGGAAAGTATTTAGATTTGACAGGTCTAGTACTGGTCTCCAGGCTTTGTCCTTTCTGAGTACCAAGAAAAGTCTTGAGTAAAATCATTGCCCCTGTTCTTGCTGTGGTACTTTCTGGATAGCTCATGTCCATGAGAGCATAAATTTGTTTTTGTGCATCTGCACATTGATTTTGTGGCAGGTCTGGCATACCTTTTGACCTTGGTAGGGTGTGAAAGTGGAATCCTGTAACCCTGAGAAACAATATTCAGCATTGTCCTGGGTGATCATGTGCCAGTTTTGTGAGAAAACTGCTAGTTTTCCCCCTAAGAGTGCTGCCAAAAGGTAAGTGCTTGGCATTTGTAGAGGGAAGTCATTGGGACAGTTTCCTATAAGGATGTGATTTGTCTTCTCCGCCCTTTGGGGGCTGAAGCACCCCATTGTTTAGGTCTGTATGAGCCTTGGGGCTGAGATCTGCCTCTTGGGCATCTGTATCTGCCTCTTTGTGGCCTGTCTGACACTGGAAAGGACCAATTTTTAAAGGCCAGTTCCTGCTAAATCTAGGTGGCTGAACCCGTAAGAAATCCTTTACTGTCTGCATTGATTTTGCTTTATCCTCCATTTTCTTTAACATCTCTTCTGCCTTAACACCAAACAAAAGTATCATGCTGTAATGGAGCATCCAATAATTTTGCTTTAACATGATCTGGTAAACTTTGTTCTTTTAACCAAGCATGCCTTCGAATGACAGAACTTGTAATTGCGGCTTTGCAAGAAGCCTCTAATGAATCAAAACCACATTGCAAAGTATGCTATCCCACTTGTTCAGCTGCATGCAATAAATCCTGCATTTCCTTATTGTCTGGACATTCTGAGCTTGTAAGCATTTTCTGTTTTATCAAAGACATTAGGTATTGTAGATATTTAAGCATGTGAAACTGGCAGTTTAAAGCCCTTACAGCTAAAGTAGCAGAAGTGTAAACTTTTTCCCCCATCTATCCAGTGCTCTAGAATCCCTATCAGAAGGAACAGGGTTTTTTGCAGTGGAAGCCTGGACCCCTTTGGGACCCTGAGAAATTGTTTCTGGGTCAGCAGCAGGGTTTTTATAAAGAAATTTCTGAGAGTCTGGGACCCTGTAGTACCTATCTGGCTTGACTGGTGCAGGGGGTAAAGAATCAGGAGACAAACTGGATTCAGAAAAAACGTCATCAACAATATCTAGTACAGGGGGGATAGCAAGGGGCCTGTGCTGGAGCAGTAAAAGAAAGTCTCTGAGCCTTTTCTTGGATTCTGAATAATCCTGGCTCTCCCAATGGAAATGCTCCCTCATGGTGCGTAAGGTTTCCCCAAAAGAGTAAGAGAGGCTAAAGGGATAGAGTATCTTGCTAAAATTGGTACACCTTGTTTGCTGTAGCATAGACTAGATCCAGGCCTGCTGAATCTAGCTTTGTTTATATGCTTGTTGTTTGTTTGCTTGTTATTTTCCCTGGAACGCTAATTCCACCTAACACGCGGCTTCTCAGCGCTTCTGTGGATCACTAGTGATATCTGCATTGCTTACTGTACTTATTTCCTTGGTTCACTTGAAAGAAAGTTACTGTTTGTCGTTTTTGCATTTAAGTTACCTGTAACACATTGCACTTAAGTTACCTGGCACTTGCTCACTAAAGCAATTATATAAGTCAGCACTAAAAATTAAAAGCACTACACCCTCACTTCCCCACTGGCCCTGGCCTGGTTTTCAATTATTAAGGAATTCCCAATATTATTCTAGCATGTCCAAAGGTCAGTTGTCAATCTCCTCTCTGGTCCAGCTGGTGAATCTGGGAATATTGAGGCAATGTTACAACTGCCTCATGTACACAGACAACCCTCTCCTCCTCCCAACAAATTCCAACACGTGAGAGATGCAACCATATAGCCAAACTGGAGGCTAAGCTCTCTCAACTTAGTACTGGCATAACCAGTCAGGAGGAGAAGGAAACCACACTCACTACAATTCCAGTCTCACATAGACCTACCACGACAACAAACCAAACACACAATCACACAAAAACACACTCGGAGGCTCTAAATAAAGATCTGCCGAAGCAGCAGAGACCTCCAAAGCAGACACCCAAGCAGCAGCTACCCCAAAACAAAAAACGTGCAACACATCTCACAAAGCCAGTGTGCCAAACAGTCACAGCCCTTAAGACTAAATAACACACCTGATACACTTGTAATAGGTGACTATCGTCAGGCACACTGACGTCCCGCTCACCAGGTTGAAAGTACAGTTTTGTACCTACCATAAATGTAGATGTCCGATAGACATGCAACTGCAGTCATAACATGTGGGTTGTCCTGCCTCAGGCAGCCCTCGGTCGGCCGGATTCCAAGGTCTGGGTCCGACGTCGGCTGATGTCGCATTTCTCTCCGACGTCAGAGCGGCTGGAGTACATAAGCATCAGCCGACGCCATTTTCTTCAGTGTTTCTTGCCCCAGATGCCAGGTGCCCTCCAAGGAAGGCTGTAATCAAACTGGAAGACAAAAACAGGATTCCAAACAAATAAATGAGCAATAAAACAAATACACCATAACAGATATCCCCAGCTAAGAGTAACAGGGATAGGAGTGGACCCTAGGCATAGGGGGGTATGGAGGGAGGGAAAATCCGACTGCAGTTGCATATCGACATCTACATTTATGGTAGGTACAAAAGTACAGTTTTGTACCTACCATAAATGTAGATGTCCGAACTGGATAGCATCTGCAGTCATAACAAGTGGGTTGTCCTGTCGTCAGGCAGCCCTGCAGTCGGCCGGATTCCAAAGTCCGGTCCGCTTCGCTGATGTCGCACTCCACCCGACGTCATCTCTGTTGGCCTTCGGGTATAAAAGCATCAGCCGACGCCATTTTCCTCAGTGTTTCTTGCCCCAGATGCCAGTAGCCCTCTTGCAGGCTAAAATTTGGATAGATGCCAATGTTTCCAAATAGATAGAGGTAAACACAACAATAAGCATATATGTACATATATACAAACAAATACACCATAAAGACCCCCAACAGCTAGCTATTAGGAGGGTAAACACCCTAGGAGTACCACAGAGGGAAGGAGGGAGGTAATCCTGACTGCAGATGCTATCCAGTTCGGACATCTACATTTATGGTAGGTACAAAACTGTACTATGTCCTTCATGGATGCATCTGCAGTCATAACAAGTGGGTAGAATACCATAGCCAACTAGGGAGGAGGATAAAAGTAGATTATGGTGTGTTTAGGATCCCTTGCAGTACAGCAGAGGCAAACCCTGCTCGGGATCTGGAATATAGAGGCAAATTATAATGCTTGGCAAATGTATGCACGGAGGTCCAAGTAGCCGCCTCAATAATGTCTTTGGTTGCCACTCCTCGTAAGAAGGCTGTGGTAGTGGCTGTTGCCCTTGTAGAATGAGGTCTTATGTTCTGTGGAATTGGTTTTCCATGGAAGGAGTAACAGTATCGTATGCAATTTCCTATCCATTTGGAGATTGTCTGTTTGGAAATAGCTTTTCCTTCCCTTCCTGTTGCATAGGCTACAAAAGTTGGTCAGTCTTTCTGCTATTTTTTGTTCTGTCCAAGTAGTAGCGTAGCTGTCTATGTACATCCAAGGTATGCAGTATTCTTTCCCCTCTGTTTTGTGGGTTGGGAAAGAAGGTAGGTAGGTGGATTGTCTGGTTTAAAGATACTCTGGATACCACCTTGGGCATAAATGTAGGATTAGTTCTCATGGACACTCTATCTTGGTGGAAGATTAGGAAGGGTTGCACTGCCATTAAGGCCTGTAGTTCTGAAACCCTCCTTGCTGAAGTAATTGCCAGTAGGAAAGCAGTTTTCCATGACAGGTGTTGTAGGTCTGCTGTTGCTGCTGGTTCAAAGGGTGATAGTGTCAACTTTTCTAGCACAAAGTTTAAATCCCAGGCTGGTAATGGTGGTTTCCTTGGAGGTTTTACATTCTAGATTCCTCTGAGGAACTGCCTGAGCAAAGGGTGCTAAAAACAGGTGGATCAAAGCTGTATTCTGCTGAAATAGCTGTTGCATGTATCTTGATGGAGGAGTAGGACAGGCCTGAATGAAGAAGTTCGGCCAGATACTCCAGAATGTTAGGCATATCTATGTTTGACACATCTTTTCCTCTTCGGTACTCCAAATGACAAACCTTTTCCATTTTCCAGCATAGTTCCTTCTTGTTGAAGGTCTGCGTGCTTCAAGAATAATGACTTTAACTCTTTGGGAAAGTTCTGGATTAGCTGCTGCTATGTGATGTTCCATGCAGTCAGTTGCAGCGTTTTAGGTTTGGATGTATGATGCTGTAGTTGTTCTGAGTTAACATCAAAGGCATCAGGGTATTGGCCACATATTGTTCGAGACATGCTCTTCAGTAGTGGGTACCAGTGTTGTCTTGGCCAGTTTGGGGCTATCAGGATTATCCTTGGACGCTCTTCCTTGATTTTTAGTAGTACCTTGTGTATCAAAGGAAGAGGTGGGAATGCATATGCTGTTAGGCCTTTCCAGTTGAAGGAGAGTGAGTCCACTTTCCATGCTAGTGGGTGGAATGTCCTTGTGCAGAATTTTTGAGCTGGTGATTGAGAGGTGATGCGAATAGGTCTATCTGTGGCATTCCCCATTTCTTTGAGATGGTCTTGAAGATGTCCGGGTGCAGCTTCCATTCGTGGGCATCCGGTGGTTCTGCTTAATATGTCTGCTAGAGTATTGTCTTTCCCCGTACAAACATTGCCTGTAACTGAATGTTGTAGCTGAGTGCCAGGGTCCACAGCTCCAAGGTCATTCTGCATAGGGGGTATGAATGAGTGCCTCCCTGTTTGTTGATGTACCACATGACTGTGGTGTTGTCTGTCCTTATCATCAACTGGCCCTCTTTGAGGAATGGTTTGAACTTTTGGATTGCCAGTTTTACTGCCAGCATTTCTTTTAGATTGATGTGCAGGTGAAGTTGATCCTGTGTCCACAATCCTTGCACGCATTTGTCCAGCATGTGGGCCCCCATCCTAGGTCTGAAGCGCCTGTTGTGATGGTCTGGCTTGGTTGACATCTGCGAAAGGGTAGGCCTGGGTTTGACTGGCATGCCTGAGCCCACCATAGGAACTCCTGTTTTAAGAATGGAATTAGTGGGATTTCTGTTTCTAGACTGTGTCTGTGTTGGGACCATAAATTCTTTAGGTACCACTGTAGTTTCCCATATGTAGTCTGGCAAATGGGACCAAGATTATGCATGATGCCATGAAGCCCAAGGCCTGCAGAAATTTTCTTGCTGTTAACTCGTTCAGTTTTGTTAGTGCCAAGAAGTAAAGAGGAAGTTCTTTTGTTTTTCTGTAGTCAGGAATGCCATTTGTTGTACTGTGTCCAATTCCGCCCAAGAATGTCCTTGTTTGGGATGGTATCAGCCTTGACTTTTGTAAATTGACTGTGTATCCCAGTCCTTGTAGCAAGTAAATGACCCTTTGTAAATCTGTTGTCAGCTTGCTTTTGTTGTCCCCTTGTAGTAGGCAGTCGTCCAGGTATGGGTAAATCTGAATTCCTGTAGTCTGCAATGGGCGATTACTGATGCCAGGCATTTTGTGAATACTCTGGGCAGTAGATAAGCCAAAGGGCAATGCTGAGAATTGATAGTGCTCTGATCCTGCAAGAAATCTGAGGTATCTTCTGCAGATTGGTCGAATGGGGACGTGCAGGTATGCCTCCTTGAGATCTAGAGTTACCAGCCAAGACTCCTTGCCCAGCATGGGAAGAAGTTGCTGTAGGGTCAGCATTTTGAATTTTGGGACAATGATGTATGTATTTAAGGTGGACAGGTCGAGAATTGGTCTCCAACTTTTTCCTTTCTTGGAACTAGGAATAGTCTGGAATAGAACCCTTTCCTTGTTCTGCTGTTGGCACTCTTTCCACAGCTCTCATGTTTGCTAACTCCATTATCTGGTGAGCCTCTGTTTTTGATTTGGAGGTAGATTTGGCATTCCTCTTTGACTGGTAAAGTGTGGAAGTGAAACCGTAACCTTGATCTATGGTTTGTAAAATCTACTTGTCTTTTGTTATGTAGTGCCAGTTCTTTGAAAATAAGGTTAACTTTCCGCCTAGAGGAGCTGCTATTTGTTCCTGGTAGGCGGAGTTAGGATTAAGTCACTGTGGTTGTGCTGATGTAGTGGCAGTGGCTGCGCCTGTGCCTCTGTTGTTACCTTGCCACTGTCGCCGCCTGTAGGCACCTCCTCTAGATTGGTTTCTGCCTCTGGAACGTCTATTCCTGCCCCTTTGAAATTTTGTGGAGTCAGGAAAGGACCAATTTTTGGCAGGCCAGTTCCTGCTAATCCTTGGGGTTGAACCTGCAAGAAATCTTTAACAGTTTGAACAGATTTTGCCTTTTCTTCCATTTTCTTCATAACCTGCTGGGCAGGTGTACCAAACAAACTTGTCTTGTCCATAGGAGCATCTAGCAACTTAGCTTTAACATGATCCGTAAAGCTTGTTCCTTTAGCCATGCATGCCTTCTTATCACTGTGCCTGTCATGGCTGATCTAAATGAAGCCTCCAGTGCATCATAGCCACATTTTAAGGAATGGTTGCTAACCTGTTGTATGTTATTTACCATCTCTAATACATATTTCTTATCAAGAGATTCATCAGTGGTTAGTTTTTAGTTAACTGATCAAGCATAAACTCTTGGTATTGTATCATGTGAAACTGACAGTTTAAAGCTCTAGCTGAGAGAGTAGCTGAAGTGTAGACCTTTTACCCCATCTGTCTAATGACCTTGCTTCCCTTTCAGAAGGAATAGGGTTTTAGCTGTGGTCGGCTACTGCCTTGGGACCCTGGGATATAGTTTCTGGGTCTGCAAGTGGGGCCTTGTAAAGGTGGTGATGAGTATCTGGCACCCTGTAAAATCTGTCTGGTTTGGCAGGGGCTGGGGTAAAGAATCTGGAGCGAGCAAACATCATTGAAAGCATCATCCACCACAGAGAGAACAGGAGGTATAGCTAAGGGCCTGTCCTGTGGGACGTGCAGAAAGGTCCCAAGTCTTTTCTGGAGTCTGAAAAATCCTGTTGCTGCCATTGGAACTGTTCTCGCATGGCATGCAAGGTTTCCCCAAAGGAGAATTCTTCTGGTGGGGAAGCAGCTGGAATGGATTCTTCAGCATCAGAATCTTCAAAATTGGAGAAGGGAGCCTCTGGCTGGTCAGTAATGTCTGATTCATCAGCAGAATCATCAGAAGACACTGGCTCAGGGGCTCTGCCCTAGGTCTCTTCTCTGGGGCTGAGAGGCCCTGTCTGGGTGAGATTGAGATCCTCTAATTAAAGAAATTAAATCTTCTGCCAAAGAAAGCATTTGAGAACTAGAAGAGGGCCTGGATGTGAGGTGATTAAGAGGCAGTGAGTTAGTAGTCTTGGCTCCTTTAGCCCTGGCGAAGGCCTTAATCGACATGGCTGCTGGCCCCCTAGCAGCACCACGTGCTGGGGTAGAGACATCCAAGGATGGTGTCTGATAAGTCAACCACCGTAGTGGGTAAAATTTCTGAGGTCAATTCAAGAGTTGTAGCAGGGGCCTCAGTTGTAAGAATAGGTTCAGCTGTACTTTGAGCAGTTTTCTCGGTTTCGCCGAAACCGAGACACTCGCGGTTTGTTTTACCGTGGTTTCGCCGAAACCGCGGACCGCGAGTGTCGGTCTTTATCTTTGCTTTTGAAGATTGGGTAGTCGGAGGATCCGACGGCATAATGTACGCAAAATCAGTACCAAAAACTGTTCTGCAACTCCCGACGCCTAAGCCGCTCGGTTCAGGGAAGCACAGGCCGAACAGGCAGCTACGACGTGGACTGGCCCTAAACAAGGCAGACAGTAAGAGTGGAAATCTTTATGAGGTATTTGTTTCCCACAGGTTAAACAATTGTTAACTTTTTCTGACATCGGCTGAGGCAAGAAAGAGTCCCCAATGGGGTACTTAGCTTTAGAAGTCTTCAAGTAGTATTCGTAGAAGTAATCTCTGGATCCGACCGACCGCACTTGCGAACAGCTTCTGCTTCGCCACGCCGCAAGAAAGACTGAGGAAAATGGCGCCGGCTGATGCTTTTATACCCAAGACCAACAGAGATGACGCCGGGTGGAGTGCGACATCAGCCGAAGCCGGACCCGGACTTTGGAATCCGCCCGACTGCAGGGCTGCCTGACGACAGGACAACCCACTTGTTATGACTGCAGATGCATCCATGAAGGACATCTGTACTATGTCCTTCAAGAATGCAACTGCAGTCATAACATGTGGGTAGAATACCATATCTTAGCTGGGGGAGGAGGAATGCTCTAGGAAAAAGATGGTGTGGCAATCAAACCCTGCAGGACTGCCGAAGCAAAGCCTGCTCTGGATCTGGTGTATAGAGGGAGATTGTAGTGTTTGGAGAATGTATGCACGGAGCTCCATGTAGCAGCTTCTAGAATGTCCTTGGTAGGCACCCCTCTTAAGAATGCTGTAGAGGTGGCTGTAGCTCTGGTGGAATGTGGTCTGACATTGGCTGGAACAGTCTTTCCATGAAAAGAATAACAGAATCTGATGCAATGTCCAATCCATTTAGAAATAGTCTGTTTTGAAATTGCTTTTCCTTGGACTGCAGGGGCGTAAGCTACAAAAGTTGTTCCGACTTCCTACTGGCCTTGGTTCTGTCCAGGTAGTATCGGTTGTCTGTGAATGTCTAAGGTATGCAACAGTCTTTCCCCTTATTCTCAGGATTGGGGAAGAAAGCAGGCAGATGAATGGCTTGATTTAAAGAAACCCTAGATACCACCTTTGGCATAAAAGTAGGGTTGGTCCTTAATGAAACCCTGTCTCTATGAAAAATAATAAAGGGTGGTATTGCCATTAGGGCCTGTAGCTCCGAAACCCTTCTTGCTGAGGTAATTGCCAACAGGAAAGCTGTCTTCCATGAGAGAAATTGCAAGTCAACTGAAGCTGCTGGCTCAAATGGAGGTAGAGTCAGTTTTTCTAAGACAAAATTGAGGTCCCAGGCTGGCACTGGGGCCTTTCTTGGTGGCTTAATGTTCTTGATTCCCCTGAGGAATTGCCTTAGTAAGTGGTGAGAAAAAACAGGAGGATCATTGTTGTATCTAGCTGAAATAGCAGATGCATGTATCTTTATGGAAGAATATGAGAGGCCGTTCTTTACATATCTGCCAAATATTCCAAGATGAGTGGGATGTTCAACAATGATGCATCATGTCCCTTGCTGGTATTCCAATTGCTGAATCTTTTCCACTTTGCTAAGTAAACCTTTCTGGTGGATGGTCTTCGAGCCTCTGTTAGTATCCGCTGAACTTCCTTGGAGAGAGATAAGCTGAAGTTATTTATGGGATCTCCCAGGCTGTTAGCTGCAGTGTCTGAAGATTTGGATGCAGTGTTTCGAAATTGTGTTGAGTCAAAAGTTGAGGCCACTGGGGGAGGGCCCACCTCCTGGTGCGACATATGCTCCGTAGTAGTGGGTACCAGTGTTGCCTTGGCCAGTCCGGAGCTATTATGATTCCCTTGGGTTTCTCTGTTTTGATCTTTAGTAATGCTGAGGTCATCAGTGGCAGAGGTGGGAATGCATAGATTGCTAGGGAGTTCCAGTTGAATGAAAGGGCATCTATTTTCCAAGCTTTTGAATGGTATGTCCTTGTGCAAAATTTTGGTAGAAGATGGTTGAGGTGAGAGGCAAATAGGTCCACTTCTGGCTTGCCCCATGTCGAAGTGAGTTGTCTGAAGGCCTTCGGATGTAACCTCCACTCGTGTGGATTTGTGAAATTCCTGCTTAGGCTGCCCGCCAACACATTGTCTTTTCCTGGAACAAACTGGGATTGTAACTGGATGTTTAGGCTCAGTGATTTCTCCCAAAGCTGCATTGTCAGTCTGCAAAGGGGGTAAGAGTGGGTGCCCCCCTGCTTACTTATGTACCACATCACAGTGGTGTTGTCTGTCCGTATCATTAAATGGCCTTGCTGGAGTTGGTGTTGAAAGGCCTCGATGGCATGCATTACTGCCAGCATTTCCTTTTGGTTTATATGCAGATGTGTTTCCTTTGGAGACCATTGTCCTTGTATACACCTGCCTTCCATGTGCCCCATCCAAGGTCTGAGGCGCCTGTAGTCATGGTCTGTGTTATCTGTGGTTTTTTGAATGACATACCTGTGTTTGCCTGGCTCACCGAGGCCCACCATAGGAATTCCTTTTGTAGGCATGGAATGAGTGGTATGATTGTCTCCAAGTTGTTGCTGTGTTGAGACCAAATGCTTTTTAGGTACCATTGAAGCTTTCTCATGTGTAGTCTTGCTAATGGAACCAGGAGAATGCAGGATGCCATGTAACCCAGGGCCTGTAGGAATCTCCTTGCAGTCATCTGGGTGAGTTTTGCTAAACCTTTGAAGTAATGAGTTAACTTCTCTTGCTTGTCTTCTGTCAGGTAAGCCATCTGAGAGGCTGTGTCTAGTTTGACACCTAAGAAGATTATTTGCTGGGATGGCTGAAGTCTTGACTTTTGGAAGTTGACTGTGTATCCCAGAGCTTGAAGTAATCGTATGACATAATCCAGGTTTTTTGTCAACATCAATTTGTCGTCCGCTTGTATGAGGCAGTCGTCCAGGTACGGGTAAATTTGTATACCCTGGAGCCTGCAATGAGCAATTACTGAAGCCAGGCATTTTGTAAATACTCTGGGCGCAGTAGATAAGCCAAATGGCAATGCTGAGAATTGATAATGCCCTGGCCCTGCAAGAAATCTGAGGTATCTTCTGCAACTGTGTCTGATAGGGACATGCAGATATGCCTCCTTGAGGTCCAGAGTAATCAGCCACGACCCCTTGCCCAGCATGGGAAGGAGTTGCTGTAGAGTCAGCATTTTGAACTTTGGTACTATGAGAAAGATGTTTAATGCGGACAAGTCCAGTATTTGTCTCCATTGAGATTCTTTTCTTGGAACAAGGAACAGTCTTGAGTAAAACCCCTGGTCTTGTTCTTGTTGTGGAACTCTTTCTATTGCTTTCATTCGAGTCAGCAGAGTGATTTGCTTGATAGCCTCTGCCCTCTGATTTTGTGGTAGGTTTGGCATGCCTTGTTTTCTTGGTAAGGTATGAAAATGAAACCTGTACCCTCGGTCTATAATGTCCAAAATCCATTTGTCCTTTGTCAGTCTGTGCCAGTTTTCTGCAAACAGAGATAATTTCCCTACCAAGGGAGCTTCTAGTTGTTCCCTGGTAGGCGGTAGTAGAGAAAGTCATTGAGATTGTGGTTGTGGGCAGGTGAAACCCCTGCCACTTCTTTGGTTTCCTGGCTGCCATTGTTGTCCCCTGTAAGGACCTCTGTATTGGCCTCTTCCTCGCCACGCCTGTTCTTACCCCTTTGAAACTTTTCTGGATTAGGAAAGGACCAGTTTTTGAAGGCCAATTCCTACTGAATCTGGGGGGTTGAACCTGGAGGAAATCTTTCACAGTCTGAACTGATTTTGCTTTTTCTTCGATGGTCTTTAACACATCCTTAGCATTTGCACCAAAAAGCTTGTTCTTTTCCAAAGGTGCATCCAGAAGTTTTGCTTTTACATGATCTGGTAGAGGTTGATCTTTTAACCAAGCATGTCTACGAATGACTACCCCTGTCATAGCTGCCCTACATGAAGCTTCCAGTGCATCATATCCACAATGCAGGAAGTGATTGCTTACTTCCTGAGTGTTATGTACAGCTTCCTGCAAAGTCTTCCTGTCTAAAGGATCAGGAGTGGCTAATGTTTTTTGTAAATCTTCTAACAGATAATCCTGATATTGTAACATATGAAAAAGGCAATTTAAAGCTCTCATAGATAAGGTAGTGGATGGTGTAAACCTTTTTGCCCCATCTAATGACCTAGCTTCCCTGTTAGAGGGCAAAGGATTTTTTGAGGTGGAGGCTGAAACTCCTTTAGGCCCCTGTGAAATAGTTTCCAAATCAGCAGTATGGGCCCTGAATAAATGGGAATGAGTTTCTGGGACCCTGTAATACCAGTCTGGCTTGGCTGGAGCAGGAGGAAGAGAATCAGGGGTAGCACTAGAGTCAGGATACAAATCATCCAGAACATCAAGTACAGGAGGAATAGCTAAAGGCCTGTGCTGAGGCTTCTTAAGGAAAGTCCTAAGGCGTTTCCTAGAATCAGAATATTCCTGACCTTGCCACTTGAAATGTTCACTCATGGTGTGCAGAACTTCCCCAAAGGAAATATCCTCAGGAGGGGAGGCCGAGGGGATGGAATCTTCTGCATCCGAGTCCTCATAGGTCTGGAAGAGCTCTTCCTGGCTATCTGAGTGGACAGAGCCCTCAGAATCTTCATCTGAAGGAGTAGGGTCAGAGGGTTCAACCCGGGGCCTTTTATCAGGAGGAGGCAGGGATCCTCTCTCAGGATGGGCCTGTGAACCTCTAATCATGGAAATTAAATCAGCAGCCATGGACATAATTTGTCTCTGGAGTCGGCTGAGGTAAGGATTTAGAAGTAATATGCTTTGTTTTGCTGGCTGCCTTAGCCCTAGTGTAGGCCTTAATAGACATGGCCATAGGGGACCTGGCAGCTCCATCGCAGGAGTGACCTTGTCTACAGCAATGGTCTCGGCATTTCCTCGGTTTCGTATCCGGAGGAAAATCTATAACTGGCGGAGTAAGGTCTGGAATCGAGTCGCCGGTAATGCGGTGTCTTCGGTTCGAGCGTGGAGAGACCGTCTCAGAGGGAACTGGAGCACTCGCTAGGTTTTGGTGTGGAGTCGGTGGTAGACGCGGGCCGAGGATGTCGGTCCCGGTCTTTTCGCTTTTGGGAGTTTATGATGTCGGAAGATCCGACGGCATGGTGTAAGCAAAATTATCGCGAAAAATCTTCAGCGAACTCCGCCCGGCGCCTGAGAGTGCGCTTGTTGAAGCGAGCACAGGCTACACAGGCCGAGACGTTGTGGTCTGGGCCCAGGCAAGGGAGGCAGTAAGAGTGGAAATCCTTATGAGGTATTTGTTTACCACAAGAAAGACAATTGTTAACTTTTTCAGTAATTTCTGACATCGGCTGAGGCAAGAAAAGGTCCCCAACGGGGTACTTAGCTTTTTTGATGACTTCGGTATCGTAGAATACAGGAGCTGGCCGACCGGCACTTGCGAACTGCTTCTGCTTCGGGCACCGCGCGGCAAGAAAGACTGGAGAAAATGGCGTCGGCTGATGCTTATGTACTCCAGCCGCTCTGACGGAGAGAAATGCGACATCAGCCGACGTCGGACCCAGACTTTGGAATCCGGCCGACCGAGGGCTGCCTGAGGCAGGACAACCCACATGTTATGACTGCAGTTGCATTCTTGAAGGACATCAAGGAGAGGGTCACGGTGAGCAGCCTGTCGGGCGCTAGGATCCGCCACATAACACAAGCACTCAGGTCACTCCAAGGCAAGTACAAATATGACTCAGTCATTGTCCATGCTGGTGTGAATGACCTGAGACGTACCTCCCTGGACTACATGAAAAGAGACATAAAGGAGCTCTCTGAGCATGTAGCCCAGGCCGGTATGACCCTGACCTTGAGTAGCATCTTACCCTCACCAAGAATGATGCCACAATATGAAGACAAGATGATCAATTTCAACAACTGGCTTAAGTACTGGTGTCATTCAAAGGGGATCCAATGCCTGTCAGCTTGGGATGATATGCTTGACAAGCCACAATGCTTCGCTAGGGACGGCTTGCACCTGTCACCCCTGGGCTTTCGGATATTGGCAAAGGCTCTTGCTACCCCCATAGTGCCTTTTTTAGGCAAGACTCAAAAGACAAACCCACCTCCACAGGTATCACAAGGGATAAGAAACTAAGAGTAATGCTACTCAACGCCAGAAGTCTAAACCTCAAGATGCACGCACTCAAAACTCTCCTTAGCATGGAGAACATTGATATCTGTGCAGTAACAGAAACCTGGTTCAGGGCTCCCGAGAGCACCCCAACACTACTAGGTTATACCTACCTATACTCATACCATGCTTTTCGGCCCCAAAACTTGGACCGAACCACAAAAGGAGGGGGAGTATAGATATTCATCAAAGATACCCACACCTCCAGGTTGGTGGCAAAGCACGAAGCATCAGAGACTATCCATGTGCAACTAACCAGTGGGTAAAACTGCCTTCCAGTTTATAGCCTGCTACAGACCACCCTCCCAAACCCAGGAACCCCACTCGGCCTTCCTGAGAACACTGGAAAATATGAAGGTATCTCCAAACACCATTATATTGGGCGACTTCAACTACCCAAACATAGACTGGGAGCATTACTCTAGCTCCAACACCCTAGCCCAAAGGTTCCTAGGATTTATAAACTCAAATGCTATGGAACAACTTGTTACCACTCCCACAAGAGGGGAAAACATACTGGACCTGATCATCACCAACATGGGGACTCTATGCTCCAGACCAGAAGTGTATCCCCTTCACTGGTAAGATCAGACCATAACCTAATCTCAATGGATATTCACATCCCGACCCCACCCCCTGCCCAGAAAACCACAGTGAAAAAAGTACAGTTTTGTACCTACCATAAATGTAGATGTCCGATAGGAATGCATCTGCAGTCCTTACATATGGGTTGTCCTGTCGTCAGGCAGCCCTTCGGTCGGCCGGATTCCAAAGTCTGGGTCTGGCCTCGGCTGGTGTCGCACTTCACCCGACGTCATAGCTGCAGTTCTTCGGGTATAAAGGCATCAGCCGACGCCATTTTCCTCAGTGTTTCTTGCCCCAGATGCCAGGTGCCCTCTTGGAAGGCTAAATTTGGATAAATGCCAATGTTTCCAAATAGTAGAGAGCAAACACAAAAAATAAGCATGTATGTACATATATACAAACAAATACACCATAATAGACCCCCCCCCAGCTAGCTATAAGATGGGAAAATACCCTAGGAGTACCACAGAGGGAAGGCGGTGGTAATCCTGACTGCGGATGCATTCCTATCGGACATCTACATTTATGGTAGGTACAAAACTGTACTATGTCCTTCAAGGATGCATCTGCAGTCCTTACAAATGGGTAGAATACCATAGCCAAACTAGGGGAGGAGGAAGAAGAGATTATGGAGTAGTTAGGATCCCTTGCAAAACAGCAGTGGCAAACCCTGCTCGGGATCTAGAGTATAAAGGTAAGTTATAATGCTTGGCAAATGTATGCACGGAGGTCCAAGTAGCAGCCTCTATAATGTCCTTGGTAGCCACTCCTCGTAAGAAAGCTGTGGTAGTGGCCGTAGCCCTTGTAGAGTGAGGTCTGATGTTCTCTGGAGTTTTCTTTCCATGGTATGAGTAACAAAATCTAATGCAATTTCCTATCCACTTGGAGATTGTCTGTTTTGAAATTGCTTTTCCTTCCCTTCCTGTTGCATATGCTACCAGTAGCTGGTCAGTTTTTCTATTGCCCTTGGTTCTGTCCAGGTAGTAGCGTAACTGTCTATGTACATCCAAGGTATGCAACAGTCTTTCTCCCCTGTTCTGTGGGTTGGGAAAGAATGTAGGTAGGTGGATAGCCTGATTTAAAGATACTCTGGATACCACCTTGGGCATAAATGTAGGATTTGTTCTCATGGACACTATCTTGGTGGAAGATCAGGAAGGGTTGCACTGCCATTAATGCCTGTAGTTCAGATTCCCTTCTTGCTGAAGTGACTGCCAGCAGGAAAGCAGTCTTCCATGATAAGTATTGTAATTCTGCTTTTGCTGCTGGTTCGAAAGGAGGAAGTGTCAATTTTTCTAGCACAAAGTTCAAGTCCCATGCTGGCAATGGTGGTTTCCTAGGAGGTTTTACATTTTTAATTCCTCTCAGAAACTGCCTGAGCAGAGGATGCAAGAAGACAGGAGAATCTGAGCTGTATTCTGCTGAAATAGCTGATGCATGTATCTTGATGGAAGAATAGGACAGGCCTGTGTGGAAGAGCTCTGCCAAGTATTCCAGGATGCTGGCTATGTTTACCTGTGACATCTTCTCCCTTTGCAGTACTCCAAATGAGATATCTTTTCCATTTTGCTGCATAATTTTTCCTTGTTGAGGGTCTGCGAGCCTCAAGGATAATGTCTTTAACCCTTTGTGATAAATTTGGGTTAATTGATCTTATGTAATGTTCCAGGCAGTCAGCTGCAGAGTTTTCAGGCTTGGATGCAGGATGTTGCAGTTGTTCTGTGTTAACAGCAATGGAACCAGGGGTAGTGTCCATATTTGTTCCCGAGACATGCTCCTTAGCAATGGGTACCAATGTTGCCTTGGCCAGTCTGGAGCTATCAGGATGATCCTTGGACGGTCCTCTTTGATCTTCAATAGCACCTTGTGCATCAAGGGAAGTGGTGGGAATGCATATGCTGTCAGGTTTTTCCAAATGAAAGATAGGGAGTCCACCTTCCAAGCAAGTGGGTGGTACGTCCTTGGGCAGAATTTCTTAAGCTGGTGATTGTGTTGGGATGCAAATAAGTCTATTTCTGGGAGTCCCCATTTCCTTGTAATGTCTTTGAAGATGTCCGGATGTAGCATCCATTCGTGGGAATCTGTGGTAGTCCTGCTTAATATGTCTGCTAGAATGTTTTCTTTCCCTGGTACAAAAATTGCTTGTAACTGAATGTTGTAGCTCAGAGCCACATTCCATAGGTCCAGTGCCATCCGGCATAGAGGGTATGAATGTGTGCCTCCCAGTTTGTTGATGTACCACATAACTGTTGTGTTGTCCGTCCTTATCATCAACTGACCTTCTTGGAGGAATGGTCTGAATGTCTGGATTGCCAATTTTACTGCCAGCATTTCCTTTAGATTTATGTGCAGGTGCAGCTGGTCTTGAGTCCATAAGCCTTGTATGCATCTGTCCAGCATGTGGGCCCCCCAACCGAGGTCTGAGGCGTCCGTCGTGATGGTTTGGCTTGGTTGAATGCTGTGGAAGGGCAATCCTGTGTTTGACAGGCCTGAGCCCACCATAGGAACTCTTGCTTCAGGCATGGGATTATTGGAATTTTGGTTTCTAGGCTGTGTTTGTGTTGAGACCATAAATTCTTTAGGTACCACTGTAGCTTTCTCATATGCAGTCTGGCATGAGGGACCAGTATTATGCAGGATGCCATGAAGCCCAAGGCTTGCAGTACTTTTCTTTCTGTTAGATGGTTCTGCTTTGTTAATGCCAATTAGTAGAGAGGTAGATGCTCTTGCTTTTCTGCAGTTAGGAATGCCATTTGCTTTGATGTGTCCAGTTCTGCACCCAAAAAGGTTATTCTTTGGGATGGTATCAGCCTTGACTTTTTTACACTGACTGTATATCCCAGGGCTTGTAGCAGGTAAATGACTCTTTGCAAGTCTTCTGTTAGCTTGTTTTTGTTGTCCGCTTGTATCAGGCAGTCGTCCAGGTAGGGGTAAATTTGGATTCCCTGAAGCCTGCAATGAGCAATTACTGATGCCAGGCATTTCGTGAACACTCTGGGCGCAGTAGATAAGCCAAAAGGCAATGCTGAGAATTGATAATGCTCTGATCCTGCAAGAAATCTGAGGTATCTTCTGCAATTTGGTCGTATGGGGACGTGCAGGTATGCTTCCTTGAGATCTAGAGTTACCAGCCAAGACTCCTTGCCCAGCATGGGAAGAAGCTGCTGTAGAGTCAGCATTTTGAATTTTGGAACAATGAGGAATGTGTTTAAAGCGGACAGGTCAAGAATAAGCCTCCATTTGTTCTCTTTTCTTGGTACCAGGAAGAGTCTGGAGTAAAATCCCTTTCCTTGCTCCATAGATGGTAACTTTTCCACAGCTCTCATCCCTAATAATTGAGATATTTGTTTTAGAGCTTCTGTCTTTTGATTTGGAGGTAGGTTTGGCATTCCTCTCTTCCCTGGTAGGGTATGGAAGTGGAACCTGTAGCCTTGGTCTATTGTCTGTAAAATCCACTTGTCTCTTGTGATGTAATGCCAGTTTATTGAGAATAAGGCTAGCCTTCCGCCTAAGGGTGCTTCTAGTTGTTCCCTGGTAGGCGGTGCCAGAGCCAAGTCACTGTGATTGTCCTGTTGCAGTGGTGGTGGCTGTGTCTGTGCCTCGCTGGTTGTTACCCTGCCACTGGCGTCCCCTGTAGGCACCCCTGGATTGGTTTCTACCTCTTGATCGCCTATTCCTGCCTCTCTGTGCTTTAGAGGAGTCTGGAAAGGACCAATTTTTGGAGGGCCAATTCCTGCTAAACCTTGGAGGTTGGACCTGTAAGAAATCTTTCACTGTTTGTACAGATTTTGCCTTCTCCATCTTCTTCAGTACCTGTTGAGCAGGGAAACCAAATAAATTGACCTTGTCCATGGGAGCATCTAACAGTTTTGATTTGACATGGTCCGGTAAGGCCGGCTCTTTCAACCATGCAAGCCTTCTGATAACTGTGCCAGTCATGGCTGATCTAAAGGAAGCCTCCAGTGCATCATAGCCGCATTTTAAAGAATGGTTACTAACTTGCTGAATGTTATGTACCATTTCCTGAACATACTTCTTATCAAAAGGTTCATCAGAGGACAGCTTTTTAGTTAACTGGTCAAGCATATATTCTTGATATTGGATCATATGAAATTGGCAGTTCAAGGCCCTAGCTGACAGAGTAGCAGAAGTGTAAACTTTTTTACCCCATCTCTCTAAGGATCTGGATTCCCTTTCAGAGGGGAGGGGATTTTTAGCAGAGGTAGTTGCTACAGCCTTAGGCCCCTGGGAGATAGTTTCGGGATCTGCAAAAGGAGCCTTGTATAAATGGTGGTGTGTGTCCGGGACCCTGTAGTACCGATCGGGCTTAGCAGGGGCCGGGGGTAACGAATCAGGAGCAGTACAAGCATCATTAAATGCATCATCTACAACAGAAAGAACTGAAGGTATAGCTAAAGGCCTATGTTGTGGTAAATGCAAGAAGGTTCTAAGCCTTTTCCTGGAGTCTGAAAAATCTTGGCCCTGCCATTGAAATTGTTCCCTCATAGCATGCAAGGTTTCCCCAAAGGAGAATTCCTCAGGTGGAGAGGCAGAAGGGATGGACTCTTCAGCATCAGAGTCTTCGTAAGGGGAAAAAGGAGCCTCTGGAGGGTCTGTATTATCTGAATCATCAGAGGAATCATCTGTGGACACTGGCTCAGGGGGCTCTGCTCTAGGCCTCTTCTCTGGAGGTGGATGAGAGGCCCTGTCTGGATGAGGCTGGGATCCCCGAATTAAAGAAATAAGATCCTCTGCCAAAGAAAGCATTTGGGAACTGGAACTGGGCCTGTGAGTAGGGGTCTTAACAGGCACAGTTTTTGTAGCTTTAGCTGCTTTAGCCCTGGCAAAGGCCTTAATGGACATGGCTGCAGGAGGCCTAGCAGCTCCACGCAGGAGTAGAAATATCCAAGGGAATAGTGTCTGATAATTCCTGAGAAATCGCAACAGCAGGTTGGATTTCAGAAGCCGATTCCACGAGGTTAGAAGAGGCCTCGGTAGAAGGCATGCTTTCGGCTGAAGGAAGAACCACTTGCTCGGTTTCAGCCGAAACCGAGACACTCGTGGTTTGCTTAACCGGTTTCAGCCGAAACCTGCACCGCGAGTGTCGGTCCTTTTCCTTGCGTTTTTTGGTTATTTGTGTAGTCGGAGGATCCGACGGCATCTTATAAGCAAAATCAGAGCCGAAAAACTGCTCAGCAAATTCCGACCGACGTCTAAGCGTCCGTCGGTTAAAAGAAGCACAGGCTAGACAAGCTGCTACGTCATGGTCTGGGCCTAAACAAGGTAAGCAATAAGAGTGGAAATCTTTATGAGGTATTTGTTTCCCACAAGTTAAACAGTTATTCACTTTTTCTGACATCGGCTGAGGCAAGAAAGAGTCCCCAACGGGGTACTTAGCTTTTTAGAAGTCTTCGAAGTTGTATTCGGTAGTAGTAATCTCTGGTTCTGACCAACTGGCACTTGCGAACAGCTTCTGCTTCGGGCGCCACGCGGCAAGAAAGACTGAGGAAAATGGCGTCGGCTGATGCCTTTATACCCGAAGAACTGCAGCTATGACGTCGGGTGAAGTGCGACACCAGCCGAGGCCAGACCCAGACTTTGGAATCCGGCCGACCGAAGGGCTGCCTGACGACAGGACAACCCATATGTAAGGACTGCAGATGCATCCTTGAAGGACATCTTCTCTAAAGCAAATTTCACACTCCTCAAAACTGAGGTGGAATCCTTCAAAGCCCCCAGGCCTGTGGAAAATACGGCCCAGACCGCAGAATCCTTTATAAACGCATTCTATGAACACCTTCAGGAATGCATGGATCATGCGATCCCAAATAAAACCAAGACCCAATCCTCCAAAGGCAGACGTCCTGTCTGGTGGACCCCAGCCATAAACAAACGATACAATAGAAGGAGGAAGCTACTAAATGATAGAGCAAAATCCCAAAAAGGGAAGGCATCACTGATCAGTATTAGCAAAAAACTACAGGCACACATAAAATTGTCTAAGGCCAGCTTTGAGAGAAAAATTGCACAGGACACTAAGGATAATCACAAGGCTTTCTTTAGTTATGTTAGGAATCTGGGTGGTAATTCCCAGATATGCTCAGAATTAGTCCAAAATGACAAAAAATACACCGAACCCACAGACATTGCCAACATCCTAGCTGACAAGTTCAGCGCAAACTTCTCCCTCCCACCAAAAGGGCAAATATCTATCCCAGCAGAGTTCTGCCCCCCTGACATCTCAGATGCTCAGGTAAGAGACGCTCTCTCCAAAGCAAAAAACACAGCATCAATGGGACCAGATGGTGTCCCGGGCTGCGTCCTACATGAACTCCAAGAAGAGCTAAACCCAAACATAAAACTACTGTTCAATCTCAGCCTTACTACAGGATGTGCCCAAAGAGTGGCGTACAGCAACAGTGGTCCCTCTCCATAAAGGTGGTGCCTCAACGGATCCTGGAAACTATCGCCCCATAAGCCTGACTAGCTTGGTCTGCAAAGCTATGGAAAGGATCATCATGGACCTCACAAATAAAGATATTGGGGACCTACAAACACTGGATCCTACCCAGTTCGGCTTTGTTAAGGGCAGATCCTGCCTCTTAAACCTGGTTGATTTCTTTGAAACAGTCACCAAGGCCATTGACGAGGGGTAGGTGGTCCACACAGCCTACCTGGACCTTGCAAAAGCCTTCGATACAATACCCCACTCAGGCATTACAGATAAGCTCACCAGCTTAAATATAAACCCCTATGTCACTAGATGGATTGCAAACTGGCTCAAGGACAGAACCCACATGGTTAGAATTGCTGGAGCCATGTCAGACTCCAAACCAGTTACAAGTGGTGTCCCACAAGGCTCAGTCCTGGGACCTCTCTTGTTCGGTATATATTTCTCGGAGGTACAGGCCAACACGGAAGGACTGTGGCTGACCAAGTTCGCAGATGACTGCAAACTGGGTGCCATAATAGACTCTCCAGTCGACACAAGCATCCTCCAAAAGGGCCTCATAGAAACAGACAACTGGTGCCAGAGCCATGGCCTCAAGCTAAATGCCAAAAAGTGTATAGTCATCCCGTTTGGCAAAAACAAAGTGCCCACAAATTACCACATAGCTGGTAATCCATTAAGTACAGAAGAAGTAATTAGGGACCTGGGGACCCAAGTTGATAGCAATCTCTCATTTGACAAACACGTGGCCAAAATGGTTAGAAAAACATTTTATATAGCCCACCTAATCATGAAGGGATTCACATCTAGATCAGGGGATGTCATTGTGTCTCTTTACTCATCCCTCATCAGGCCCATAATTGAGTACAATGCCCCTTTTGGGATGTACCTTACCAGACACCTGCAGCAACTGGAAAGACCCCAAAAGTACCTCACCAAGAGGATCAAAGGGCTCAAACAGATGCCATATGCTGCCCGGTTAAAGAAACTCCAGCTCTACTCAGTGGCATACCGCCTGTTCAGAGGCGATCTGTGCCTGACGTATAAAGCCATGTCCAACCCGGAATTAATGGACATGCTGCACCTCAGAAAATCCAAATCCCATTGAGCTACGCACTCGAGAGACTTGAACCTCAGAACTGAAATAAATAGGACATGCTGGAGGGACAGATTCATAACCCAGAAGCTCCCTTCACTCTGGAATAAAATCCCAGTCCAGGTTAGGCAGAGTCCCTCATTGACTCTCTTCAAGAGGAATCTTGATGAGTGGATGGGAGATCGTAGGTTTACCCCGGGTATCACTTCTGCGTCACTGTTAGACAGAGGCACAGTATACTAACCTCGAAAAAGGGCATAGCAAAATAAATTTAAAATGGGTGGCGAAAGCCAAACACATTCTGGCTAGGCTTATAAATGCCCTAGGGCAGATAGCCTAGTATGAACCTATGAACCTATTCTTCAGCGTCAGAGTCCTCATAGGGAGGAAGAGAATATCCCTCTTCTGAAGAGGAATCAGAGGAAATAGAAACCTGGTCAGAGGAGTCATAGTCAGTGTCTTGCCTAGGCCTTTTATCAGGAGGGGGATGGGAACCCCTGATCAAAGTAATTAGGTCCTCAGCCATTTTAAGCATCTGTTTCTTTGGCATGGATGACTGTCCAGGAGAATGCTGTACTTGTTTCTTTGTCTTTAATGGTGTTTTAGACTTTGCCTTGGCTACCTTGATAGTAAGCTGTGTAGGTCTGAAAATACCCTCAGAAGCCAATGCCTGCTCAGCGGCTCCGGACCCATCTGAGGGTATAGTTTCCGTAGGCTCAATACCTTGAGTTTCCAGAGGCCTAGTTGTCTCCACGTGGGAGTCGGAGGCGGCCTGTGGCTCTGAAGTAGCGGGTGTCAGGGGCTGCGAAAGCGCCTCATTGAGAACCGGCGACTGGCCTAGAAGAGGCTTCGTCGTCTGTTTTGGACCTCGGATGCCTGTCTTTGTCTTTGTCTTTGCGTTTTTTATGAATTCCGGTCGTCGGTTGTTCCGACGGCATTATGTAGTTAAACCTTCGGCCAAAGTAATGTAAAGCAAAATCAAACTGACGCTTAATAGTGTGTTGGTTGTATCTAGCACAAAACCGACAACTAGCAACGTCGTGGTCAGGGCCTAGGCAAGGAATACAGTAAGAGTGAAAATCCTTATGAGGTATTTGCTTCCAACAAGAAATACAATTGTTAACTTTTACTGAAATCGGTCTGGAGCAAGAAAAAGTTTCTGCAACGGGGTACTTAGCTTTATTGAAGACTCTGGTTCTGAAATTCAAATTTTGAAAATCTCAGAAGTCGGCCGACCGGCACTTGCGAACTGCTTTTGCTTTGGGCACCGCGCGGCAAGAAAGACTGAAGAAAATGGCGTCGGCTGCATCTTATATACCCCTGGCGCACTGACGTCAGGGAAGAGGCGACAGCAACCGACGCCAGACCAGGACTTTGGAATTCAGGCCGACTGTGGGTAGCCTGCCAGCAGGATAACCCAAGTGTAATGACTGCAACAGTGAAACACGATGAACATCTGCAGAGTGTTTTGGGAACGGATGACTGGCAGATACTACAGGTAGTATGGTCGTGCTCCCGGCCTACACAGAAGAGTTTATGGGAATCTTTGGGTGGAATTTGACATCCGCACCTACATTTCCCCTTCCTAGTGGACAACAGCTAAGAAAATAAGCAACAACCAAAGCTCAAGCAAGAACAATAGAAAAGGTTTCCCAACAGGGTACTTAACTTTAGACGTCTTGATGACAGCAGAGCAAAGCAATAGATCTGACGTTCGACTGCAGCAGAGAATTTCTGAGGTCTGTGTGTGCGGACGTCACATTTAAAGCCCCTGGTTTATGGCCCTGTGTGTGACATCCCACACACCAGCAACTACCAGGCTTGAGCTTTTGCACAGCAGCCGACACTCTGGTCGCTCGAGGCGGTGGATCCCACAGTAAGAATACTGCAACATGAAATAGGACTTCATAACTTCTTTACCTGATGTTGTCCACTTCATTCCATTAACCTGAGGGACAGAGTCCCCAGCTACCATAATCTCGAGTGGCCATTAAGGAAGGATACTCCAGAGTACAGCAGAACCAAAAGCACTTCTACTCCTGGTTACAAAGTCCAATCTATAATGAGTGACAAAAGTATGGGGATTTGACCAAGTAGCAGCAGCACAAATGTCAATAGAAACTCTGGACCAAAAAGCTCGAGAAGTGGCCATGGACCTTATAGAATGTGCCCTTACCAGACCTGGCAAGGGAACACCTTTGGAAGACTAATTAAATGTAATATAACCTTTCAACCATCTGGCCAAAGAAACTTTGATCACTGCCTTACCTTTTTTGGCATCTGAAAAGGAAAACAACTGATCACACTTCCTGAAGGATTTCGTTCTACGGATATAAAAGCGAAGATGTCTATGCATATGAAGCATGTGTAAAGTGCATTCTCCTTTGTTCGGATACTGAGGAAAGAAAACTGGAAGATTAACTAACTAGTTAATGTCTGTCTCTTTAGCCACCTTTGGTAAAAAAAAAAAGGATTCGTACATAAGGTAACTGTCTTTATATATATATATATATATATATATATATATATATATATATATATATATATATGTATAAAAAAGGAAATTTTGCATAGAGCCTACAGCTCAGACACTCTCCTAGCCATGCTAACTGCTACTAGGAAAAGAGTTTTCCTGGAAAGGAATGGGAATCTACAGTACCTGAAGGTTCAAAAGGAGGATGGACCAAAGCTTACAAAATCATAGCAAGATCCCAAGAAGGTGCAGGGTCCTTGACTGGAGACCATAGTAAAAAGGTGCCCCTAAGAAAAGCTTTCCATAACTTAGAAGAGACTAAAGATGCTGAGTCAAAACCAAAATGAAAGTTAGAAATGGCACAAAGCTGTACCTTGACTGCAGAATGCTAGCACCTTCCTTGAAAAGGGAAGGTAGAAAGTCTAGAAGTACTGAAAATGGTACAGTAAAAAGGATCTATCCGATTCTGTTCTGACCAAAGAGAATCTTCAGCACTTATTATTGGAAATCTTGCGAATGGAAGCCCTATGTGATGAAATCAAAAGGTCTCAGACTGGAGAAGACAGCCTGGGAGACCTAGCCATCATCGGAAGTAGAAAAATCATGCAGTTAATTTCAGTCCTAAATGTTGGGATGTGGATGCCCCAACAGATGAGACAGAAGACCTGAACCTGATCCAATCTCATCAGTGGGCAAACCAAACGAGAGCAAAGAAAGGTGAACCAGGTTTGTCGAGGCCAAAAGGGAGCAATGAGGATCACTTTGCTTCTCAATCTGAGAGCTTTCTGAAGGAACTTAGGAATCAAGGGAAGAGGGGGGGGGGAGGCATATAGTAGACTGGAGGGCCAAGCATGAAACAGAGCATCCCTAGGGGAATGTACCTGAGGAGGGATCAAGGAAAAATACTTGCTGGATTTGCTGTTAAGGGGGGATGCAAAGAGGTCACAGCAAGGATAACCCCATTTCTGGAAGATAGCAACTACTATGGACTCGTTCAGGGACCACTTGTGAGGCATCAGCAGCACTCTGCTGAGTCTGTCTGCTAGGATACTGGATTCCCCCGGAATATACGTTGCTACCAAAAAGCTGCTGGAAGAAATTGCCCACTGTCAAACCCTCATCACTTCTCGACAAAGGGGATAAGACCTGGTACCCCATTCGCTGAGATATTGTCCGTTTGGTAGCAATACTCCCCTGAGGAAGAAAGCTCTCTAAATTCTTGCAACGCTAGAAGACCCTCTCTCATCTCAAGAGCACTGATAAGGAACTTGGTCTTTTGGGCTATCCATGTGCCTTGGACTGTCCGGCCCAGACAATGCCCCCTCCAACCCAAACTGGGAGGGTCAACATGGCAGTGGGGGAGGGAAGAACAAATGGTTATCCCAGAGTAACCTCCGGAGACTGGATCCACTGAAGGAGAGAATCCCTGCACACACTAAATAGTCCGATATGAAGGTTCAGTGGATTTCTGAGAAGGGACCACTGTACTGCTAGGGTCCACTGAAGAATACAATGTGAAAACGTGCCATTGGGAGAAGAGTTATGGTTGTTGCCATGGAACCCAAATCTCATAGAATCAGAGATATAGGGGGTTTCGGAACAGTCAAGACCCAGCTGATGTGGTATCTCGGATTTAACACCCTGTCTGACGTAAGGTAAACGTGAGCCACACTGTGTCTAGACGTGTATCTATTATGTCTACGGTTTGAACATGATCCAGCTGTGACTTCTGCCAGTTTAAATTTATGCGCAGAGTGGCAGCTAGGTTGAGAAAGGAATCTATCCCTGGCTGAAGGAGAAGATGCCTGGTTGGGGCAGTGAGAAGCAAAGTCATCCAGATATGGAAATATCTGACAGCCTTGCAGTCAGTCAGAGATGAGCTGAAACTACCAGTAGACATTTGATGAACACCCTGGGGGGCTGTGGCAAGGCCAAATGAAAGTGCCAAAAACTGGTAACCATCCTGAAGTTTGTCTGTTTCACTGACTTGTTCAGGCAGCTGAGATCCAATATAGGCTGCAAGTCCCCTGTCTTTTTGGGTACTAAAAAGTATCTGCAGTAAACGCCGATCCGCCCTGATCGGGGGGAACCTCTTAGATGATCCTTTTTGGAGCAACTTTCTTATTTTCTGGGCAGCTTCCTCCCTCTGATTGGGTAGAACATTGAGGAGAAGAAATTTCTGTTTGGGGATGTCGGAAAAGGGAATGGAGTATCCTCTGGATACAATACTTAAGCATCCATTTGTGTGTGATGGCCTCCCAGGCTTCTGGGTGTAAGGAAAAATGTCCCCAGACTGCTTCCAGAAGACAGCCATCAGGCAACTGTTCAGGACAGCTGGAAAGGCTTGCTTGGGACAGGTTCCCATGATCCTTGACTTTGTGGACCCCCCCCCCCCCCAGCTGCATGGGCGGCACCTACCATTTTGGCTCTATCCCCCTCTGCCTTGGGGGGAAAAATCTCCTGAAGTGTCCTGGAAAGGGCCCTCCAACATCCAAAACCATGTCTTCCTAATACCATGCATATCCCAACTGAAGAGAGGGTCTTACCTTGACCCAGAGAGAGAAAAATGGTATCGCGTATTGTAGGCCCAAACAAGGTGGAGCCATCAAAGGGAACATTATTGAAGGACTGCTTGAAAGGCTCCACAAAATCACACAGCCTCATCCAGGCATGATAGCTAATGGCAATGCCTAAATCAGCTGCCTTTGAGGTACCCTCCTCAGAGTGAGAGATAAGCCTCATGAATACAATAAGGGAATGGCAGGGTGGCCAACCTAAAGGAGACAGACTCCTGCTCCTCGTTAGGTATGGACCCCGGGACCGAGATAAAAACATTCCTTCAAGTCCCTTTGCAGCCAGGTAAAATGAGACAAGTAGTTCAAAGCCGGAAGACCAAAGGTAGATGAGGCATAGACCCTCTTGCCAAATCTGTCCAGAGCCCGGGATTCACTATTGAGGGGTGGACAGAGGAAATTTCCTGAGTGAGATCCTTCTTGGTGGCTGTCCCCACAACTGAGGCGCCTACTGGAATTCCTTTGGTCCAAAATTGTTTGTCAGCTGGGGCATTTAAAATTTTATCTGCACGCTTGGGAATCTGTTCTACTGTATAAGCTGGGGGGGGGACGACACCTAGATGGTAGATTTTAATTGTAAATAAAAATTGGCATATAATCAATAGCGACAAAGATGTAGGGAATAAATTACCTCAAAAACCTAGGATTGTTTGGAAAAGGGGAAAGAATCTCGAACAAATAATGCAAAGTGAGATAAAGGGACTACCATGGAGGAAAGGTATGTTTCAATGCAATATGTGTAAATATTGTTCACATACGAACACGGGTGAAACTTTCTGCATCAGGAATGTTATCTATGAAGTGGGACACAAATTCAATTGTCAGTCTAAAGGTGTGGTTTATAGTGTCAACAATGCACCGCATTTTATTTTGGGAAAACTGACAGAAAACTACGTGAACGTGTCTATGAACACCTGTATGCTATCAAGAAAAATAGATCAGACAATGCTTTAGCAAAACACATAGCAGACAGCCCTAACCACACTTTTGTTCAGAGCAGTAGATACTGTCCTTTCAGATAGTAAGGATGAACAACATCAAGTACAATTAGAGGTCTTGGAATTATACTGACAGATTCGTTGTAACGTCAGTACTATGCCAGGATTAAATGAGATGTGTTCCCTTTACCCAATATTGAAATTAAAAAGCTTGCATCGTTAGATTACATTGTCTTGTACATGGATGTTTCTTAATGTCACACAATTCCATATTTCAGATGTTATAGCTATTCATGCAAGTCTATGCATGTAATAATGATTCCTATACCTATGTCCTACAATATTTTAATATTCCATGTATAGAATATATTTGTTTCATATATTATGTATCAATTATTGAGGGCTGCATGTCACATCCTACACTATAGGATTATTTACTGTCATTATTGGATGTTGCCCACCTTCCTTACATTTGTTTCTCTGGTTTTTCTTCTATTTTCTTGTATTCCCTTGACTTTCCATTCCTCCCCTTCCTTTCTCCCTCCCCTTTCCATTCATAGACACATGCATTCCTAATTCTTTGTTCATTTACAACATTTCTCTGTATATAACAGATGGCTTTCATACACATATATTTTTATATATATACATCTTGTTGTTTTACTCACACACGCATGTGTGAATCATTCGAGTGTTCACAGGATTTATGTGTATATATATTTTTTTACACAGGGACGACACAGGAGTTGTTACATACAGTTTTTAATTTTATAAAATGTATTTTGATTATGTTCATGATAATATTATGTGCAATAGAGTTACTGATGAAATAATATGTTTTTGTGTGATCTAGTCTTTCAACACATTTTTAATCATTTTAAAGTTTAATGATTAAATCAATTAGGCGTGGCGCTTGTATTTTGGCGCCAACACATTGATTTAACTGTAGTTGTTGTCTTGCTCTGGTAGTCTGAAGTCCCACAACTAGGTGGGACGAAAAGCGCTTAACAGTAACAGTCCGAATAAACAGTTATATTTTACAGAAAAACTTACCGCTCGTCTGGGTGTGTGGTGCTTACAGTTGGCAGCGTTCCGTGTCTGCCCCCAAAGCTGCCCACAAACTAATTCCTCCGGGGAAGTGGTTTGGGAGGACCATCCACCCTTCTGGCACAGGATTTCAAGGATGTCTCCGAAGGAGACCTCGTCGGGTGGAGATTTGGGAGACCATTCATCTTCCTCAAAATTGGGAGGGAAATCGGAGCTGAGCTGTCAAAGGCCAAGGCCCCGACGAGCAGAGACAGCCCCGAGACCTTCGGAGTCTAAGTCAACACCCAAGAAAAGACCTGGAGGCTACAAGTCTGAGAGACACACTGAACCGAAGCAGCCAGATTGGAGCAAGTCAGGGAGAACATCAGACACAAAGAAGAAATCTCTATAGGCTCGGACACCCCAGCACCGGGACCCAATGGAACAGACAACTAAAAAACTAAGGGGATAATCAGAGACGGAGCCACAGGCTTGAACAGGGAAGAGCCTCACAGATCCGGAAGTGGACGGAGAGGACACAAGCCCCATCTGGATCCGTGTCTCGAGGAACTGCTTCACAAACTTACCAAACTTCCCTACAGGATAGGCTTCGGGAAGACCTAGACGAAGCTGAAGAGGAGGGTCGGGGAAATTTTTGTGGGGAACGGGACAGAGACCTCCTGGAAGTCACCAGCAGAGAAAACCCTGGTGCCAACACAGGCGAAGCAGAGGGAAATACACTTTGCCCTGTAGCCACAGAGGAGAAATGGGGTGGAGGAGAGATCGAGGTAAGAGAGCTCAGAGCCGAAAGCACTGGTTCTGAAGACTTGGATTTCTTCCTTGGAAGTTCCGAGGAGAGACGCACGGGAGATGGCCTCTTGGACTCCTGAGAAACCTTGGACGTCTTTAGCCAGAGGTTGAGCCCCTGATGAGGAAGGAAACCCCCGAGGTGACGTAAGGAGGAAGCAAGCCATTTAAAATGAGTTTGCTTCTCCTGCCAGAGCCCGGTGGTGAAAAACCCTGCACATATAACAAGAGGCATCGAAATGGAGAGGTCCCGAACAGCAAAAGTACTCCCCGTGGGCATCAGATAAGGGAATCTTCTGCCCACAGGAAGTGCACTTCTTAAAGCCCAAATGCTTCTGATCAGCCATGTTGTTGTTTGTCTTTTCGGCTTTTCCCGGTTAGGGGTCACCACAGTGGAACTCCGGTCTGCTAATGATTGGTAGAAGATTTTTAAGGTGCAGAGTTGCCAGCTCGACGCCGAACCTTCAGCGAAGGCACGACCATTCACGCATGTCTTTCAAACGCTGCTCGACCACGAGGAGGACATGCAGACTCCACACAGAAGGCACTCCAGCCGAGAATCGAACAGGAGAACCTCTTGCTGTGAGGCAACAAAGCTACCACTGCACCACCATGGCTGTCCACCACCGCCTCTGATTAGCCATAAGGGAGGAAAAAAAAAGAGAAGGTGAGCAAAAAGGAGGAGAAACTTTTTTTTTTTTTAAACATACAGATTAACAGACAAAACCTGACAACTAGAAAGAAAAAAGAAGGCAAAGGAGAAGAAAGTACAGTTTTGTACCTACCATAAATGTAGATGTCCGATAGGAATGCATCTGCAGTCCTTACAAACGGGTTGTCCTGTCGTCAGGCAGCCCTTCGGTCGGCCGGATTCCAAAGTCTGGGTCTGGCCTCGGCTGGTGTCGCACTTCACCCGACGTCATAGCTGCAGTTCTTCGGGTATAAAGGCATCAGCCGACGCCATTTTCCTCAGTGTTTCTTGCCCCAGATGCCAAGTGCCCTCTTGGAAGGCTAAATTTGGATAAATGCCAAAGTTTCCAAATAGAAGAGAGCAAACACAAAAATAAGCATGTATGTACATACATACAAACAAATACACCATAATAGATCCCCCCAGCTAGCTATAAGATGGGCAAATACCCTAGGAGTACCACAGAGGGGAAGGCGGGTGGGTAATCCTGACTGCAGATGCATTCCTATCGGACATCTACATTTATAGTAGGTACAAAACTGTACTATGTCCTTCAAGGATGCATCTGCAGTCCTTACAAATGGGTAGAATACCATAGCCAAACTAGGGGAGGAGGAAAGAAGAGATTTTGGTGTAGACAGGATCCCTTGTAAAACAGCAGTGGCAAAACCTGCTCAGGATCTAGAGTATAAAAGGTAAGTTATAATGCTTGGCAAATGTATGCACGGAGGTCCAAGTAGCAGCCTCTATAATGTCCTTGGTAGCCACTCCTCGTAAGAAAGCTGTGGTAGTGGCTGTAGCCCTTGTAGAGTGAGGCCTGATGTTCTCTGGAGTTTTCTTTCCATGGTAGGAATAAGAAAATCTAATGCAATTTCCTATCCACTTGGAGATTGTCTTTGTACATCCAAGGTATGCAACAGTCTTTCTCCCCTGTTCTGTGGATTGGGGAAGAATGTAGGTAGGTGGATAGCCTGATTTAAAGATACTCTGGATATCACCTTAGGCATAAAAGTAGGATTTGTTCTCATGGACACTCTATCTTGATGGAATTGCACTGCCATTAATGCCTGTAGTTCAGATACCCTTCTTGCTGAAGTGACTGCCAGCAGGAAAGCAGTCTTCCATGATAAGTATTGTAATTCTGCTGTTGCTGCTGGTTCGAAAGGAGGAAGTGTCAATTTTTCTAGCACAAAGTTCAAGTCCCATGCTGGCAATGGTGGTTTCCTACGATGTTTTACATTTTTAATTCCTCTCAGAAACTGCCTGAGCAGAGGATGCGAGAAGACAGGAGGATCCAAGCTGTATTCTGCTGAAATTGCTGATGCATGTATCTTGATGGAAGAATAGGACAGGCCTGTGTGGAAGAGCTCTGCCAAGTATTCCAGGATGTTGGCTATGTTTACCTGTGACACATCTTCTCCCTTTGCAGTACTCCAAATGAGATATCTTTTCCATTTTGCTGCATAATTTTTCCTTGTTGAGGGCCTGCGAGCCTCAAGGATAATGTCTTTAACCCTTTGTGATAAATTTGGGCTAATTGATCTTATGTAATGTTCCAGGCAGTCAGCTGCAGAGTTTTCAGGCTTGGATGCAGGATGTTGTAGTTGTTCTGTGTTAACAGCAATGGAACCAGGGGTAGTGTCCATATTTGTTCCCGAGACATGCTCCTTAGTAATGGGTACCAATGTTGCCTTGGCCAGTCTGGAGCTAGCAGAATGATCCTTGGACGGTCCTCTTTGATCTTCAATAGCACCTTGTGCATCAAAGGAAGTGGTGGGAATGCATATGCTGTCAGGTTTTTCCAACTGAAAGATAGGGAGTCCACTTTCCAAGCAAGTGGGTGGTACGTCCTTGTGCAGAATATCTTTAGCTGGTGATTGCGTGGGGATGCAAATAAGTCTATTTCTGGGAGTCCCCATTTTCTTGTAATGGCTTTGAAGATGTCCGGATGCAGCATCCATTCGAGGGCATCCGTGGTAGTCCTGCTTAATATGTCTGCTAGAATGATGTAGCTCAGAGCCACATTCCATAGGTCCAGTGCCATCCGGCATAGAGGGTATGAATGTGTGCCTCCCTGTTTGTTGATGTACCACATAACTGTGGTGTTGTCTGTCCTTATCATCAACTGACCTTCTCGGAGAAATGGTCTGAATGTCTGGATTGCCAATTTTACTGCCAGCATTTCCTTTAGATTTATGTGTAGGTGCAGCTGGTCTTGAGTCCATAAGCCTTGTATGCACTTGTCCAGCATGTGTGTCCCCCAACCGAGGTCTGAGGCGTCCGTCGGGATGGTTTGGCTTGGTTGAGTGCTGTAGAAGGGCAATCCTGTGTTTGATTGACAGGCCTGAGCCCACCATAGGAACTCTTGCTTCAGGCATGGGATTATTGGAATTTTGGTTTCTAGGCTGTGCTTGTGTTGAGACCATAAATTCTTTAGGTACCACTGTAGCTTTCTCATATGCAGTCTGGCATGAGGGACCAGTATTATGCAGGATGCCATGAAGCCCAGGGCTTGCAGTACTTTTCTTGCTGTTAGATGGTTCTGCTTTGTTAATGCCAAGAAGTAGAGAGGTAGTTGCTCTTGTTTTTCTGCAGTTAGGAATGCCATTTGCTTTGATGTGTCCAGCTCTGCACCCAAAAAGGTTATTCTTTGGGATGGTATCAGCCTTGACTTTTTTATATTGACTGTATATCCCAGGGCTTGTAGCAGGTAAATGACTCTTTGTAAGTCTTCTGTTAGCTTGTTTTTGTTGTCCGCTTGTATCAGGCAGTCGTCCAGGTAGGGGTAAATTTGGATTCCCTGAAGCCTGCAATGAGCAATTACTGATGCCAGGCATTTCGTGAACACTCTGGGCGCAGTAGATAAGCCAAAGGGCAATGCTGAGAATTGATAATGCTCTGATCCTGCAAGAAATCTGAGGTATCTTCTGCAATTTGGTCGTATGGGGACGTGCAGGTATGCCTCCTTGAGATCTAGAGTTACCTGAGATATCCAAGGGAATAGTGTCCGATAATTCCTGAGAAACCGCAACCGAAGGTTGGATTTCAGAAGCCAATTCCACCAGGTTTGAAGAGGCCTCGGTAGAAGGCATGTTTTCGGCTGAAGGAAGAACCGCTTGCTCGGTTTCAGCCGAAACCGAGACACTCGCGGTTGGCTTAACCGCGGTTTCGGCCGAAACTGCGGACCGCGAGTGTCGGTCCTTTTCCTTGCGTTTTTTGGATATTTGTGAAGTCGGAGGATCCGACGGCATAATAAGCAAAATCAGAGCCAAAAAACTGCTCAGCAAATTCCGACCGATGTCTAAGCGTCCGTCGGTTAAAAGAAGCACAGGCTAGACAAGCTGCGACGTCGTGGTCTGGGCCTAAACAAGGTAAGCAGTAAGAGTGGAAATCTTTATGAGGTATTTGTTTCCCACAAGTTAAACAATTATTCACTTTTTCTGACATCGGCTGAGGCAAGAAAGAGTCCCCAACGGGGTACTTAGCTTTTTAGAAGTCTTTGAAGTAGTATTCGGTAGTAGTAATCTCTGGTTCTGACCGACCGGCACTTGCGAACAGCTTCTGCTTCGGGCGCCACGCGGCAAGAAAGACTGAGGAAAATGGCATCGGCTGATGCCTTTATACCCGAAGAACTGCAGCTATGACGTCGGGTGAAGTGCAACACCAGCCGAGGCCAGACCCAGACTTTGGAATCCGGCCGACCGAAGGGCTGCCTGACGACAGGACAACCCGTTTATAAGGACTGCAGATGCATCCTTGAAGGACATCAGGTAAGAAGTACAAAAGGGAAAAACTCACCCCAAAAAAAATGTTAACAGAGAAGCTCAAGTGGAACTCACTAACACCAAGCATGGCATGGGGTACCATGGGAAGCAGGGCATTATAGATAGGTTGGAGGAGCTCAAGTTTGGAATTTCCAGCTGTAAGAAGGCAGCTGGTTGGTTCTGAGTGTCGGAACAGAGTTCCTCAAGTTTAATATAATGAAGTGGACATTATCAGATCAGGAAGTTTTTCCAGAAACACATGAGCATGAAGCACCAAAAGAAGCACCCCTAGGCATCACAAACCACAATATGGCAAAGATCAGGATAAAGGTGGTGTAGTTCCAAGTGGGATTAGAGGCAGACGCATGTCAATCTAGGAAAGTCCAGAGTGACAAGTGGCTCTAATTTCCACTATATTAGTACTACAGGTTACTAAAATGAACATACTCCCATTTCTCACACACACATACGCACACACGCAACGTAAAAGTCTTGTACAGTGTAATGAAAAAGTATTTGCCCCCTTTTTGATTTCTTATTTTTTTTAATATTTGTCGCACTTAAATGTTTCAGATCAAACAAATGTAAATATCAGACAGATTAGACAAAGATAACCCAAGTAAACACAAAATGCAGTTTTTAAGTGATGATTTTATTTATTAAGAGGAAAAAAACTATCCAAACCTCCATGGCCCTTTGTGAAAGTAAATGCCCCTCTTGTTAAATCATGAAGCAACTGTGGTTAATCACATTTCTGGGAAAGCAGAGTTAAATTTCACTAGCCACACCCAGGCCCGATTACTGCCAGACCTGTTGAATCAAGAGATCACTTAAATAGAACCTGTCATACAAAGTGAAGTAGGCCAAAAGATCCCGAAAAAAGAAGACATCATGCTGCGATCTAAAGAAATTCTGGAACAGATGAGAAACAAAGTAACTGACATAAATCAGTCTGGAAAAGGTTACAAAGCCATTTCTAAACCTTTGGGACTCCAGCGAACCACGGTGAGAGCCATTATCCACAAAAGGAGAAAACATGGAACAGTGGTGAGCCTTCCCAGAAGTGGCCAGCCTACAAAAATTACCCCAAGAGCTCAACGATGACTCATCCAAGAGGTCACAAAAGAACCCAGAACAACACCTAAAGAACTGCAGGCCTCACTTACCTTAGTTAAGATCAGTGTTCATGACTCAACCATAAGAAAGAGAATGGGCAAAAATAGCATGCATGGCAGAGTTCCAAGGCGAAAACCGCTGCTAACCAAAAAGAAAGTACAGTTTTGTACCTACCATAAATGTAGATGTCTGACAGATATGCAACTGCAGTCATAACATATGGGTTGTCCTGCCTCAGGCAGCCCTCGGTCGGCCAGATTCCAAAGTCTGGGTCCAGCGTCGGCTGGTGTCGCCTCCTCTCCGACGTCAGAACGGCTGGAGTATAAAGGCATCGGCCGACGCCATCTTCTTCAGTGTTTCTTGCCCCAGATGCCAGGTGCCCTCCTAGGAAGGCTAAATTTGGTGAATGGATAAACAATTCCAGACATGCACAACAGTAATAAACAGATACACCATAGGAGATACCCCCAGCTAATAGGGATAGGGGTAGTGGTCCCATAAAGAAAGTTGCAGAGGGGTAGGAGGGTGGGAAAATCCGACTGCGGTTGCATATCTATCGGACATCTACATTTATGGTAGGTACAAAACTGTACTATGTCCTTCAACAATGCAACTGCAGTCATAACATATGGGTTGAATACCATAGCCAAGCTGGGCGTGGTTGGAACTAAGAAAGTGATGGTGTAGCTAAAATGCCCTGCAGGACTGCCGAAGCAAAGCCTGCTCGGGATCTGGAGTATAAAGGCAGGTTGTAGTGCTTGGTAAATGTATGCACGGAGCTCCATGTAGCAGCCTCTAGAATGTCCTTTGTACCCACTCCTCTTAGGAAAGCTGTGGAAGTGGCTATAGCTCTGGTGGAGTGTGGCCTAATATTGGCTGGCACACCTTTTCCATGAAAAGAATAGCAGAATCTGATGCAGTGTCCAATCCATTTGGAAATTGTTTGTTTGGAGATTGCTTTTCCTTGTACTCCAGCAGCATAGGCTACAAATAGTTGGTCAGACTGTCTGGTGGCCTTAGTTCTGTCCAAGTAGTAGCGTAGTTGCCTGTGCATGTCCAAAGTATGCAGCAGTGCTTCCCCCCTGTTTTGAGGATTGGGGAAGAAAGTAGGCAGGTGAATGGCTTGATTTAGAGACATCCTGGAAATTACTTTTGGCAGGAATGAAGGATTGGTTCTTAGAGAGACTCTGTCCTGATGAAAAATGAGAAAAGGAGGTACTGCCATGAGTGCCTGTATCTCCGAGACTCTTCTTGCTGATGTGATTGCCAATAGGAAAACCGTTTTCCATGAGAGAAATTGCATTTCTGAAGTTGCTGCTGGTTCAAAGGGAGGAAGAGTTAATTTTTCCAAGACGAAATTGAGGTCCCATGCAGGTACTGGCGGTTTCCTGGGAGGTTTGATATTCTTTATCCCTCTTAGGAACTGTCTTAGCAAAGGATGTGAAAACGCAGGTGGATCACAATTGTATTTTGCTGAGATTGCTGAGGCATGAATCTTTATGGAAGAATATGAGAGACCAGTATGGAACATTTCTGCCAAGTATTCCAATATCTGAGGTATACACAATGCTGTTGTATCCTGACCCCTGTTAGCATTCCAGATGATGAATCTCTTCCACTTGGCTGAATAGGTTTTTCTGGTGGAAGGTCTGCGTGCTTCCAGTAAGATCTCTTGAACTTTTTTGGAAAGAGAGATATCGGAAGGAGTTATGGTAACCTCCAGGCTGTCAGATGCAATGTTTTCAAGTTTTGATGAACAGTCCTGTAATTGTGTTGTGTTAGAAGCAGAGGCCATAGGGGCAAAGGCCACGGTTTGGTCCAAGTTATGCTCAACAGCAATGGATACCAGTGCTGCCTTGGCCAGTCTGGCGCTATCAAAATGCCTGTTGGTTGTTCTGCTTTGATCTTCAGTATCACCTTGGTCACAGTGGTAGAGGAGGGAATGCATAAATTGTTAGGGAATTCCAGCTGAAGGAGAGAGCATCCGTTTAACAGGCTAGAGGATGGTGGGTCCTTGTACAGAACTTTTCCAGGTGATGATTCATGTGAGAAGCAAAGAGATCTATGTCCGGTCTTCCCCATGTCCTTGTTATTTGTGAGAAAATGTGAGGATGCAGCATCCATTCGTGTGGATCCAAGAAATTTCTGCTCAGCTTGTCCGCCAGTACATTGTCCTTGCCTGGCACAAACTGGGATTGCAAATGTATCTTCAGACTTAGGGATTTTTCCCAGAGAATCATTGTTAGTCTGCAGAGGGGATAAGAATGAGTGCCTCCCTGCTTGTTTATACACCACATAACAGTGGTGTTGTCTGTCCTTATTAGCAAATGTCCTTGTTGAAGTGATTTTTCGAAAGTCTTGATTGCATGTATCACTGCCAACATCTCTTTTTGGTTTATGTGCAGATGCCTTTCCCTTGGTGTCCATTGACCTTGAATGCATCTGCCCTCCATGTGCGCCCCCCATCCATGGTCTGAGGCGTCTGTTGTAATCATTTGACCTGCTTGAGGTTTGTTGAAAGACATGCCTTTGTGTTTAACTGACTTGTTTGAGCCCACCACAAAAATTCTCTTTGCAGACATGGAATTAGTGGGATTACGTCCTCTAGGCTTTGGCTGTGTTGGGACCATAAGCTTTTTAAGTACCATTGCAGCTTTCTCATATGAAGTCTTGCCAAAGGTATCAGAAGAATGCAAGATGCCATGAACCCCAGGGCCTGCAGGATTTTCCTTGCAGTCAGCTGGGAGAGCTTTGCTAGGCCTTTGAAGTACTCTGGTAACTGCTGTTGTTTTTCCTCTGTGAGATAAGCCATTTGTGTTTTTGTGTCCAGCTTGGCTCCTAGGAAGATAATCTGTTGGGATGGCAGAAGTCTTGATTTCTGAATGTTGACTGTGTATCCCAAGGCCTGTAGTAATTGAATGACATAGTCCAAGTTTGCTATCAAGGTTTGTTTGTTGTCTGCTTGTATGAGGCAGTCGTCCAGGTAGGGGTATATTTGAATCCCCCGGAGTATGCAGTGTGCCACTACTGATGCCAGGCATTTCGTGAACACTCTGGGCGCAGTAGATAAGCCAAACGGCAATGCTGAGAATTGATAATGCTCTGTCCCTGCAAGAAATCTGAGGTATCTTCTGCAGCTTTGTCTGATTGGGACATGCAGGTATGCCTTCTTGAGGTCCAGAGTGACCAGCCAAGACCTCTTGCCTAGCATGGGAAGGAGTTGCTGCAACGTCAGCATTTTGAACTTTGGCACAATGAGATAAGTATTTAGAGTAGACAAGTCCAGTATAGGTCTCCATTTGTTTTCCTTTCTTGGAATAAGGAACAGTCTTGAATAAAATCCCTGGCCTTGTTCCTGTGGAGGGACCTTTTTTATTGCTTTTACATTTAACAGCTGTGAAACTTGAATGAGTGCCTCTGCCCTTTGATGAAGTGGCAGGTTTGGCATGCTTTGTCTTATTGGTAAAGTATGGAAGTGGAATCTGTAACCTTTGTCTATTAAATCCAGAATCCAGTTGTCCTTGGTTAAGATATGCCAGTTTTTTGAGAATAAGGATAATTTTCCGCCCAAAGGTGCTTCTCTTTGAGCCTTTGTAGGCGGTATGAAAGGCAAGTCATTGTGGTTGTCCTTGTGGTGCAGCTGGACTGCCTGCGCCACTTCTTTGATTTGGTGGTTGCCATTGGCGGCCCCTGTAGGAGCCTCGGTATTGCCTTCTACCTCGGGCACGCCTGTTTTTTCCCCTTTGAAACTTGTCAGTGTCTGGAAAGGACCAATTCTTTGAAGGCCAATTCCTGCTGAATCTGGGTGGCTGAACCTGGAGGAAATCTTTGACTGTCTGTACTGATTTAGCTTTTTCCTCAATGGACTTCAACACATCTTGTGCATTAGCACCAAAAAGCTTCTGTTTTTCCAGAGGTGCATCAAGTAACTTTACTTTAACATGGTCTGGCAGTGGCTGTTCTTTTAACCAAGCATGTCTACGTATAACAGCCCCAGTCATATCCGCCCTACATGAAGCCTCCAATGCATCATAACCACACTGAAGAAAATGATTGCTAACCTGCTGAGTGTTATGTACTAGATCCTATAATGCCTTTCTATCAATAGGCTCAGGAGAGGCTAGCTTTTTCTGTAAATCATCCAGTAAAAAATCCTGGTACTGAAACATATGAAAAAGGCAGTTAAGTGACCTCATGGCCAGGGTGGTAGAGGTATATACTTTTTTACCCCATCTCTCCAGGGACTTTGCTTCCCTATCTGCTGGCAGTGGATTCTTGGCTGTGGAAGTAGCCACTCCCTTGGGCCTTAAAGAGATGTTTGTGGGTGTCAGGGACCCTATAATATCTGTCTGGCTTGACAGGAGCAGGAGGGAGAGAATCAGGGTTAGCACTGGAGTCGGAGGAAACATCATCCAGGACATCCATAACTGGGGGGATAGCTAAAGGTCTGTGCTGGGGTAGCTTGAGGAAAGTACGTAGCCTTTTCCTGGAATCAGAAAATTCCTGACCCTGCCATTTAAAATGCTCCCTCAGAGTGTAGGACTTCACCGAACGAAAAATCCTCTGGAGGAGAGGCAGAGGGAATTGATTCCTCAGCATCAGAGTCCTCATAGGCCTGGAAGGATTCTTCTTGGGTATCTGAATGCTCAGAATCCCCAGAGGCTTCATCTGAAGAGAGGTTGTCGGCCTGCTCAGTTCTGGGCCTTTTCTCTGCAGGCTGAGAACCTCTGTCTGGATGAGGCTGAGACCCCCTGATAACAGAAATAAGATCTGCAGCAAGAGACATGATCTGTTTATCAGAAGAAGGGGCCTGGGCAGTAGATTTAGGATGGGCCTTGGCCTGGCTGGCGGCCTTAGCACGTGCAAAGGCCTTGATGGACATGGATACCGGAGGCCTAGCTGCCCCACGTGCAGGAGTAACCTTGTCCACAGGAATGGTGTCGGGTAGATCCAGAACTTCGGTTTCTGGAGGAAAATCAACAACCAGCACCGGTGTAGACTCCGAGACCGAAGGACGTGTTAACGCTGTGTCGTCGGCCTGGAGCGGTTGAATTACCGCTTCCGAAGGGACCGAAGCACTCGCGGAGGGTTTAGGAGGAGTATCGGTGGAGGACGCGGGCCGAGGATGTTGGTCCCGGTCCTTTCGTTTTTTGGTAGATTGAGTTGTCGGTTGTTCCGACGGCATGATATAAGCAAAAGATTCGCCAAAAAAGTCTTCGGCAAATTCTGCCCGGCGCCTGAGAGTGCGCTTATTAAAGCAAGCACAGGCAGCACAGGCCGAGACGTCGTGGTCTGGGCCCAGGCAAGGGAGGCAATAAGAATGGAAGTCCTTATGAGGTATTTGTTTACCACAAGACAAACTTTTAGTTATGTACTCACCATAACTTCAGATGTTTGGGATCCATCTCGCCTACATTCTGACTGATGGGTTCGGAGCCGATCCCTCGGCTCACGCACGCTTATGCCAAAGAGCGAAGTCTCTTATTGGCTGAGCTTACTATATCCCAGGATGCACCACTATCAGTCCCCCAGATCTAGTTTGTCCGCATACATGCACACATTGCTTATATAACATCGACAGATGATACAAGATAAAAACAGTAGAACTCAAACCGTTCAATCTCTTCTGATCTCCAAGGCAGGGGGAAGGAGGGTGGGTATTAGGAATGTAGGCGAGATGGATCCCAAACATCTGAAGTTATGGTGAGTACATAACTAAAAGATGTTATGTGATCCTATCTCGCCTACATTCTGACTGATGGGACAGCGTCCCAAGCAACTGAATCCTGGGTGGCTCACTGGAAAACACTCCTGAGTACCGTGGAACCAAATGATGCTCGCCCTTTAGATGCCACATCCAATTTATAGTGGGAAATGAAAGTGTGCGGGTTGGACCAAGTAGCCGCAGCACAAATCTCAGAAATAGCGAGTTTGGAATGAAACGCAACAGAGGTAGCCATAGCTCTGGTAGAGTGAGCTTTGACAGATGTTGTAAGTTGCTTATTTGAAGAGGAATAAGCCTGAGTTATGCAATCTCTAATCCATTTGGCAATAGTAGCTTTAGTGATGGTTTTACCCAGTTTATTATCTGAAAAGGACACAAACAGTTGGTCTGTTTTTCGAATTTGTTGAGTCCTGTCTAGATAGAAGCACAATTGCCTGTGAACATCCAATTTATGCAAGGTGTATTCCGCTTTGTTTGAAAATTCTGGAAAGAAAACTGGTAGCTCTAGAGATTGTTGGAGACAGAGATTAGAACAAACTTTTGGAACAAAAGATGGATTAGGCCTAAGTGATACTCTATCCTTGTGAAAAATCAAGTACGGTGGTTTGATAGATAGGGCTTGAAGTTCTGAAACTCTTTTTGCAGAGGTAATTGCAACTAAGAAGGCAGTTTTCCAAGACAGATATTTCAACTCACATGTAGCAGCCGGTTCAAAAGGGGAAGATGTTAAGGTACGAAGTACCAAATCAAGATCCCACGGAGGCGCAGGATGAAAAACTGGGGGTCTTAAAAGTACAGCACCTTTCATGAAAGTTTTACATAATCTGCTGCTCATCAACGGTGGGTCTATGGATTCGTGAAATTTGGAGATAGCTGCTAGTTGGACTTTAATAGTAGAGACTGAAGATCCTTGATTAAACAAGGATGTTAAAAATTTCAAGACCTCTGGTATCGGGGCAGTAATAGGGTCTAAGCCTCTGAGTTGAGCCCAGATAGCAAACCTCTTCCACTTACTGAGATACAATTTCTTAGTGGTGGGTTTGTGGGCTGAAGATAAAATGTGAATAACTTCCGGGTCCAAGGTGTGATTTCTGACTAAAGTCGGAAGTGGAGGAGCCAAGCTGTTAATTTCAAAGTGTGAAGGGACTGGTGCTGTTGTCCCGACTGGTGAATCAGAAGGTCCGGAGTTAGATCCAAAAACCAAGGACCGTCCAGAGCATATTTCTTTAGGTAGGGGAACCATACCTGACGAGGCCAGTACGGAGCAATTAGAATCATTGTGGACCCCAATTGGGAAGCTTTCTGGATGACTTTGGGGAGGAGTGGAACCGGAGGGAAAGCATAAAGTAGTCCTGTTGGCCAAGGTTGGACTAGAGCATCCGTAGCTGCCTCCCCTTGACGCGGGGTCAAGGAAAAGAACCTTTTGCACTTCGTATTTTGTGGTGTTGCAAACAGGTCGCAGCACGGGGTCCCCCATCTTTTGAAAACCTGAGCTGCTACTGTTTCGTTCAGGGACCACTCGTGAGGAGAGAGAATGGTCCTGCTTAGTCTGTCTGCCAATACATTGGATTTTCCTGGAATGTGGGTCGCTACCAGGAAGCGGTTGGTAGCTACTGCCCATTCCCACACCCTCATGGCCTCTCTGCAAAGGGGGTAAGATCTGGTCCCTCCTTGTTTGTTTAGATACCAGACCACCGACATGTTGTCTGTGTGGATAGCTATAATGCCTTGAGGGAGAAACTTGTGGAGGGCTTGTAGGGACAGAAGTACAGCCCTCATTTCCAATACATTGATATGGAGAAATGTTTCGTCTGGAAGCCAAGAACCCTGAACTAACCTGCCCAGACAATGCCCCCCCCACCCCATCTGGGAGGCATCCGTTGTCAAGGTGGCCACCGGAGGGGGTATAACAAAAGGTGTTCCCTGATTCAGATTGGATGGCTGAAGCCACCAGCGGAGGTCCCGTTTGCACGTTTCTGTAATCAGTATGAGATGATTGAGGGGGAGATCTTGAAAAGACCATTGTGTCGATAACAGCCACTGAAGAATCCTCATGTGCAATCGTGCCAGAGGAACTAGGAGAACCGTGGCAGACATTGAACCTAAAAGTTGCAGGACCAACCTGGCTGGGGCTTTGGATCTTAGAAGCAGGGCTCGGACTTGACCTTGTAATGTTTGAATCCTTTCGGTAGGAAGGAAGATGCGCATCAATTTTGAGTCTATCTCTGCTCCTATGAATCTTATGCGCTGAGAGGGCAGCAAGACAGACTTTGACCAATTGAATGTAATTCCCAGGGAAGCACCCAGGGAGATGGTGGCTTGTAGGTTCTCTAGTAGTAGATGCCTGGTGGTGGCAGTCAGGAGCCAGTCGTCCAGATAGGGAAACACTTGGAATCCGAGACTCCTCAGGTGAGCAGTCACTACTGCCAAACACTTGGTGAACACCCTGGGGGCTGTAGTGAGACCAAAGGGCAGTGCACAAAATTGGAAATGACTGTCTCCCAGGCTGAAGCGCAGATACCTCCTGGACGCCTGATGTATCGGTATGTGATAATAGGCGTCCTTGAGATCTATGGAGCACATCCAAACATCCTTCTCCAACAATGGGAGAATGGATTGTAAAGTGACCATTGAATTTGGACTTCATGACGGACTGGTTTAGTTTGCTGAGATCCAAAATGGGTCTCAGGTCCCCTGTCTTTTTTGGCACTAAAAAGAACCTTGAGTAATTTCCGGATCCGATCTGGTCTGCAGGGACCGGTTGGATGACTCCTTTTTCTAGCAGCTTTGAAGCTTCTGCGGCTGCAATTTCCCTTTGACTGGGTGGTGGGTCCGGGATTTTTTTGGACGGTGGGGGTGAGTGTGTGAAGGGAATGGTGTAACCTCCGGCAATAATCCGAAGCACCCATCTGTCCTGAGTAATAGACTCCCAGGCTTTTAGGTGCTTGGCAACGGCACCCGACTGGCTCGAGCAGCACAGCCGGGCAATCCCTCATGAAGTGTGGGAGGCTGAAGAGCCACGAAAGGACTCGTGGTCTCCAGTGTTGCGGGGCCCTCTGCCGCCTCTGGGACGGCGTCTCCCAGAAAAATTTCCCGTCCTCTGCCTCTGGAAGGGAATCTTCCTGCTGTTGAGGAAAGAACTTGTGATTTGGAACCACATCTTCCCTCCTCTTTTAGCCTTGGGATAAGGCCGAAAGGGAGTGGAATAACGTGCTCCTACGGCAGATAAAGTCTTTCCCTCTTGCTCACAGAGGGTAAGAGTGTCTATTAGCTTGGGTCCAAACAAAGAGGACCCATCAAAGGGAGCGTGGGCAAAGGAAGACTTGAATGCCTCCGCAAAATGACACAACGGAGCCAGGCTTGTCTCCGTGAGAGCCACGCCTGTGCCTGCCGCTTGCCGCCCTTGGCCGCATATGAAATGAGCCTCATGGACGAAGTTAGAAATCGAGGTAAGGATAGCCAACTGAGAGCTAACCGACTGGGCTAGCTGCTCAGGTAGGTTACCTGAGAGGGAGTCTGACAGCTCCTTGACCAGATCCCTCTGTAGTCTGGTGAAATCTGCCAAATAATTCAGGGACCTCAGAGTAAAGGCCGCTGAAGTCAGGGTGCGCTTCCCGTACCGGTCCATGCTCCTAGACTCCTTATTAGGAGGATGGACGGATGTCGAAGCCTCTGCCACGTCCTGCTGTGTAGCAGATGCCACCACCATGGCATCTACAGCCACGCCTTTCGTCAAGAACTCCTTCTCGGGTGGGGCAGACAAAAATTTGTTAGGGCGAGAAGGCACTGGTTTCACAGTATCTGGATGTTCCCACGCCCTCCGACAAACCAAATCCAGGAGCTCGTCGAAGGGCGGAGACACCCAGGAGGAGGAGGGCTGAGCCCCGAAGGCCTTGAGAAGCACTGACTCATCAGCGGAGGGGGGTTTGGAAATCCAGCCGCCTCGTTGCTTAAGGATCTCTAGAATGTCTGCAAATGAGACATCATCCGAGGACGACTTTGGGGACCCCTCCGCATCATTAAGATCAGTGTCCGATGTAAGAGACTCGGGGGAGTCCACGTGCTTCCTCTTGCACGATCTCTTCATTGGGGGCTCCTCCGAAGACAACTCCGAAGAACCCCCAGGAGGAGGGGAACCCCCAGCGGGGGTAACCTCAGGCCCCGGGGCTCCGCTGCCTAGCGACAGGGGAACTGCCAAAGACCCAGTCTCCATGCCCAGGGAAGGTGCCGGTAAAGCCGTAGAGATGGCCGAAGAAGACTTGGCCAAAGCACTCCTCTTAGCTCTGAAAGCCGGACCCCCAGAATCCTGGGAGTGTCCGGTCCCCGGAGCCATGATAGCAGACGGAAGTCCCGCGGCCGAAGCACCGAGAGGGAGGCTCGGAACAGACAGCATTGGTCCCGAAACGTCACCCCCGGGTCCGGCCGAAGAAGTCCGTGTGCTAAACTCGGACCAAGGCGGGTTGGAGTAAGGGTCGGAGCCGACCCTAGGATCTCTACTGGCTCCATCAGCACCTGCTCCGACGGAGCCGAAGCGGTCGGAGGAATGGCAATGGAGTGGGCTATCGGCTCCGAAGCCAATTGGGTCGGAGCCGAAACAAATTTTTGAAAGACTGGGGACTGGAACAGTCTTTGGAGCACCCTGTCTATGTCCGAATCTGACATCCTCGATGACCTGGAAGAGACCGAACGGGTCCGAGTAGGTCTCTCCAACGGCTCCAAGGGACTAGGGGACCGGCTCCGAGGCGACTGGATAACTATCGGCGCCGAAGGAGTGTCCAATCCAATTTCCATCGGTGCCGAAGAGGACTTCGGTGCCGAGGAGGAAGTGTCTGAGTGGACAACCTTCATCGGCTCCGAGATCAATGGAGCCGATGAAGGTGACCCGCCTCTCGATGCTCCAGCCGTCGGCTCCGAACCCTGAGGAGTCGAGACTGGAGGCATCGAGGCAGACCGTTCCACCCTCGGCTCCGAAGTCCGTGGAGCCGAAGGAGAAGCCTGCCTATGTCTTTTGGCGGTCGGGTCCGACGGACTGGTCGGAGCCGACGCCCTTTTCTTTTTAGCAGGAGAAGGAGAGGATGCTAATGCTTCTTCAAAAGAGGGTTTTATAAGGCCTTTCAAGATAAGTTTATTTTTCCTCTCTTGGAGGACCCTCGAGGAAAACGCGTGACATACGCTGCAGGACTCCTGTAAATGTTTGGCGCCCAAACAATGCACACAGAGAGAGTGGTCATCTGTGATAGACATTTTAAAGCTGCACTTAGTGCACTTCTTAAAGCCCGAAGGCCTAGGAGCCTGAGACATTATAGCAACAAATTTAGTAACTATTACAGAAAAACACACTTTTTTTTTTTTTAAACTGTCACTACAATAATTAGCTTGCAGTCGCCGATTAAGGTAGCCTGTCCGACAACAACTGAAAAAAATTAACTAAAGGGATCCAAGAACCCCTAAGGATTTGAAGCAATTGACTGACAGGGAAAAGCCCTACAACTGAAAGGGGCCTCTAGTCAGAACCAATACGCAACCACACACAAAATTTCACAGAAAAAAATAACCAGTCACACATAAAAAGTACAGTATAGCTGTTAAAACAGCTTTTTGTTAAAGAATTAGAGAATTCCTGACAGAAAAAGTTAGTGAAAACACTACTTAGCTCAGCCAGCTCGAGATCACGTCTTTGCTAGTTAGCGGCAAACGAGATCTGGGGGACTGATAGTGGTGCATCCTGGGATATAGTAAGCTCAGCCAATAAGAGACTTCGCTCTTTGGCATAAGCGTGCCGAGTCAGAGCCGAGGGATCGGCTCCGAACCCATCAGTCAGAATGTAGGCGAGATAGGATCACATAACATCAATTATTAACTTTCTCAATTTGTTCTGACATCGGCTGAGGCAAGAAAAAATGTTCCCCAACGGGTACTTAGCTTTAGATGACTTGGTTCTGAAAACACAGGAGATGACCGACCGGCACTTGAACTGCTTCTGCTTGGCACGCGGCAAGAAAGACTGGGGAAGATGGCGTCGGCCGATGCCTTTATACTCCAGCCGTTCTGACGCCGGAGAGGCGACACCAGCGCCGGACCCAGACTTTGGAATCCGGCCGACCGAGGGCTGCCTGAGGCAGGACAACCCATATATTATGACTGCAGTTGCATTCTTGAAGGACATCAAAGGCTCGTCTCACTTTTGCCAAAAAGCATCTTTATGATCCCTGAGACTTCTGGGAAAGTATTCTGTAGACTGACTAAACAAAAGTTGAACTTTTTGGGAGGTATGCGTCCCGTTACATCCGGCGTAAAAGTAACGCAACATTTCAGAAGAACATCATGCCAACAGTCAAACATGGTAGTGTTAGTGTGATGGTCTGGGACTGCTTCTGGACCTGGACGACTTGCTGTGACTGATGGAACCATGAATTCTGCTCTCTACCAAAAAATCCTGAAGGAGAATGTCCGGCCATCAGTTCATGACCTCAAGCTGAATAACACCTGGGTTCGCCAGCAGGACAATTATCCAAAACACACCAAGTCCACTTCTGAATGGCTTCAAAAAAACAAAATGAAAGTTTTTGAGTGGCACAGACAGAGTCCAGACTTGAATCCAATTGAAATGCTGTGGCATGACATTAAAAAGGCAGTTCATGCTCGGAAACCCTCCAATATGGCTGAATTAAATCAATTTTGCAAAGAGGAGTGGGCCAAAATTCCTCAACAGTGATGTGAAAGACTCATTGCCAGTTCATAGGTCGGTACTAGGCTATCTGCCCTAAGGCATTTATAAGCCTAGCCAGAATGTGTTGGCTTTCGCCGCCCCCTTATATTCTGTCCAGCAGAGCCACTGAAGTGATCCCTGGGGTAAACTTCCTGTTTCCCATCCACTCATCAAGGTTTCTCGAAGAGGGCTAGGGAGGAGCTCTACCTAATATAGATCTGAATCTTGTTCCAGAGCATGGGAAGTCTCTGGGACAGGAATCTATCCCTCCAGCACGTCCTATTTATTGTTGTGGTGAGGTTTAGATCCCTGGAACGTGTGGCTCGAGGGTATATGTTTTTTTTTTAGGTGGAGCATGTCCTTCTTGGTTGGACATGACTTTGTATGTCAGGCAGAGATCACCCCTGAGTCCCTGAGTAGGCGGTATGCAACTGAGTACAGCTGGAGTTTCTTCAGTCGAGCTGCATAGGGCATCTGCTTGATTCCAGTGATCCTCTTGATGAGGTACTTCTGTGGTCTTTCCAGCTGTTGCAGGTGTCTTGTAAGGTACATCCCAAATGGGGCACTGTACTCTTATGACGAGTCTGATGAGTGATGCGCAGAGGGGCCCAATGACCTCTTTCGATCTGGATGCAAACCATTTTGTGATTAGGTGGGCCACATAGAAGGATTTTCTAACCACTTTGGCAGTGTGATTATCAAAGGAGAGATTACCATCTACTTGGGTCCCCAGATCCCTTATGACGTCTTCCGTATTTAGGGGGCTACCACCTATGTGACAGTTTGTGAGTAATTCTTTGTTTTCCAAACAGGATGACTATGCTCTTTTTGGCATTTAGCTTGAGGCCATGGTTTTGACACCAGGTATAGTACAGTTTTGTACCTACCATAAATGTAGATGTTCGAGTGTTCACCCTGCTGCAGTCATCACACTTGGGTTATCCTGCTGTCAGGCGGTCCCGCAGTCGGTCTGAGTTCCAAAGTCTTGGTCCGGCGTCGGTTGCTGTCGCTTCTTCCCTGACGTCAGTGCGCCAGGTGGGTATATTAGAGGCATCCAACGCCTTTTCTTCAGTTTTTCTTGCTCCAGATGTCAGGTGCCCCCAATATACACCACAGAGGTTGTATAGGATAGAGTGGTATAGATAAGTTCAGCTAGTTCAGAGGGGATGGAGGGAGGGTAACCTGGACTGCAGCAGGGTGAACACTCGAACATCTACATTTATGGTAGGTACAAAACTGTACTATGTTCATCATGTTACCCTGCTGCAGTCACCACACTTGGGTTGAATTCCAAAGCTAAGGATGGGTGGTGGAGTTAAACAGGGTTAGAAGAAGCTAGTAGGCCCTGCAAAACTGCAGTGGCAAAACCAGCTCTAGTCTTAGAATATAGAGGTAAGTGACAGTGTTTGGTGAAGGTGTGCACTGAACTCCATGGAGTGGGACCTAATGCTAGCAGGTACCGGTTTCCCATGATGCGTGTAGCAGAAACGTATGCAATGCCCTATCCATTTAGAAATGGTCTGTTTTGAGATAGCTTTTCCTTGTGATCCTGCAGCATAGGCTACAAAGAGCTGGTCAGATTTTCTGAAAGCCTTAGTTTTATCCAAGTAGTAACGTAATTGCCTGTGAATGTCCAAAGAGTGCAGGAGTCTTTCTCCTTTGTTCTGGGGATTTGGGAAAAAGGTGGGCAAATGAATGGTTTGGTTTAGGGCCACAGTGGATACCACCTTTGGCATAAAGGAAGGGTTAGTTTGTAGAGAGACTCTGTCTTGATGAAAAATGAGGAAAGATAAGGAAAGGCTCCACTGCCATTAGTGCCTGTAGCTCTGAGACTCTTCTAGCTGAGGTTATTGCTAGTAGCAGGGCAGTTTTCCAAGAAAGAAATTTTAAATCAGCTGAAAAAGCTGGTTCAAAGGACGGCAGTGTAAGCTTTTCCAGAACAAAGTTGAGATCCCAAGTAGATGTTGGTGCTCTCCTGGGCGGTCTAATGTTCTTAGCCCCTCTGAGGTACTGTCTTAGGAGTGGATGTGAGAATAAAGAAGGATCCGCGTTGTAATGAGCTGAAATTGCTGAGGCGTGGATCTTAATAGATGAAAAGGAAAGTCATTTGTGCAACATCTCAGTTAAATATTGTAGAATCTGAGGAATGTTTGGATCAAGGGGATTTTGGCCTTTAGCCTGCACAATCTTTTCCATTTGTCTGAATAGGTTTTCCTGGTGCTGGGCCTCCTGGCCTCCAGAATGACATCCATAACAGCTTTGGATAGAGGTGTTGGCTGGTTGTTTAGGTAATTTGCCATGCAGCCAGGTTTAAAGTCTTGAGTTGGCTGTGCAGAATCGGATTGTCTCGATGGGTGAGCAGATGAGGAATTTGTGGTAAAATCCACGATGGGCCATGGGCCATGTTCCTTAGAATTGGATACCAATGCTGGCGTGGCCAGTCTGGTGCAATGAGTATAACTTGTGGCCTCTCTAATCTGACTTTCAGCAGTACCTTTGCTAGAAGAGGCAGTGGAGGAAAGGCATACACTGTTAATGTTATCCAACTGAATGAGAGGGCGTCCACTTTCCAAGCTTGTGGATGGAATGTCCTTATGCAAAATTTTTGAAGTTGGTAGTTTTGGGAGCTGGCAAACAGATCTATGTCTGGGTGTCTCCATTTTTGAGCTATCATTGCAAATACTTGTGGATCTAGTTTCCACTCGTGTGGATCCATGATGTTTCTGCTTAGGTCGTCTGCCAACGTGTTCTTCTTTCCTGGCAGAAATTGTGCTTGTAGTTGAACTTGGTAAGACAGTGCTGCGTTCCACAAGGTCATTGCTTGCCTGCATAGAGGGTAGGAATGTGTGCCCCTTTGCTTGTTTATGTACCACATTACTGTGGTATTGTCCGTCTTTATTATTAGTTGCCCTGGGTGTAAGAGGTCCTTGAAAGCTGTTAGGGCATTCTGTACTGCTAGCATTTTCTTTTGATTGATATGCAGATGCCTTTGATCTGTAGTCCGTTTGCCCTGAATGCACTGTCCTGCCATGTGTGCTCCCCAGGCATAGTCAATGCATCTGTTGTCATAGTTTGCCTGGCTCTGGGTAATGTGAAAGGCTGACCCTTGTTGAGGTGACATGCCTGTGCCCACCATAGAAACTCCTGTTGAAGGCAGGGAATGAGTGGTATCATCGTTTCCAAGCTGTGGCTGTGCCGAGTCCATACGCTTTTCAGGTACCATTGTAATTTCCTCATATGCAGTTTTGCAAATGGTATTAGTAGTATGCAAGATGCCATGAATCCCAAGGCCTGCAGAATTTTTCTTGCAGGGAGTTGGGTCTTTGTTGCCATTATTTTGAAATATCGAGTCAGCTGTTGTTGCTTGTCTGGCATGAGATAAGCCATCCGGGCCGTTGTATTCAAGCTGGCACCCAGGAATATTATGTTTTGTGAGGGCACTAGTTTTGATTTCTTTTCGTTTACTGTGTACCCTAGGCAACTTAGAAGGTGTTTGACAAATGCCAGATGCTTTAAAAGAATGTCCTTGCTTTCTGCTTGAATAAGGCAGTCGTCCAGGTATAGGTATATTTGAATTCCTCTTTGCAGTATGCAATTACTGGTGCCAGGCATTTTGTGAAGACCCTGGGCACAGTAGATAAGCCAAAGGGCAGTGCAGAGAATTGATAATGCGTTGAACCTGCAATGAAGCGGAGGTATCTTCTGCAATTTTGTCTGATAGGGACATGCAGGTATGCCTCCTTGAGGTCCAACGTTACTAGCCAAGCATTCTTGCCCAGTATGGGAAGAAGCTGCTGTAGCGTTAGCATCTTGAATTTTGGTACTTGCAGATAGGTGTTCAGAATTGAAAGATCCAGAATGGGTCTCCATGCTTGGTCTTTTCTTGGGACTATCTTCCCTGTAACAACGTTGTGATAGTTAGGAAAATGTATAGAAGTTGATATTTATATGGAAAAAATAAGTAATAGCACTTGGACACACCTATAAGGTGACAGATTAGCGCTGATGTAGATATTGGTGAATAACATACAAATAATTGTTAAGACAAGATTTTTAAGATAAAGTTTTTAGAGTAATAAGTAGAACATTTTATAAAATTATATTATTTTAGCGTCAACAAAAGGAAAATATTTTAGAATGAGGAAATATGTTAGAATGAGGATTACACAATGAAGTTTTTAGGATGTTTAATGAAATTACTTTTTTATATATTGTTGTTAATATTAAAAAGAGGAGTTTAACTTTAAGGGCTGCATATTGAAAATGGCGCCAAAAAAGTTATTTAAACGCAGCTGTAATGAATGAGCACAGTTCTGAAGAAGCCTACATTCAGTAGGTGAAAGCGCTTAACTCATTTGTGCTTATATAACATTTTTTAACGTCTGGATATTTTATTCACACACATATATATATATATATGTACATTATCAGTTGTAATAGTAATAAAAGCTGGTTTATCGGAGACTGCACTGCGTTTCCTCTGTGTGCAACGTTGTTACAGGGAAGATAGCGCAGCAGGTGAATTCAATGTTTTCTTGGGTCTAGAAAGAGTCTTGAGTAAAATCCTTGTCCTTGCTCCTGTGTAGGTACCTGTTGAATGGCTCTCATGTCCATGAGAGCTGTAATTTGTTTTTGTGCCTCTGCCCATTGATTTGGTGGCAGGTTTGGCATTCCTTTTATCCTTGGCAAGGTATGAAAGTGGAATCTGTATACATGTGAGACAGTGTTTAGGACCCATTTACTTGTGAGACAATGTTTAGGACCCATTTGTCTTTTGTGATGATGTGCCAGTTGTCTGCAAAAAATGCTAATTTTCCTCCCAAGGGAGCTGCGAGGAGAGATTTGCTTGGTAGTTTGAGGACTGAGTCATTGTGTTTGTCTTCTGGTAGTTTGGGGTCTGTATTCTCCTCCTTTCTGGGTAGCAGTACTCCACTGGCGAGGTTTGTAAAGGCCTTGTGACTGACCTCTGCCCCTTGGGCGTCTGTATTTGCCCCTCTGTGATCTGTCAGAAGCTGGAAAGGACCAGTTTTTTGTTGGCCAATTTCTGATGAAACAAGGGGGTTGTACCTGTAAAAAATCCTTGACCGTCTGCATAGACTTTGCCTTATCCTACATTTTCTTTAAAACCTCTTCTGCTTTGACACCAAATAATACATCCTGCTGTAAAGGTGCATCCAATAATTTTGCTTTAACATGATCAGGTAGGGTTTTTGTTCTTTTAACCAAGCATGTCTACGTATGACAGACCCAGTAACAGCTGCTCTACAGGAAGCTTCCAATTAATCAAATCCACACTGTAAAGTATGTTTTCCCACCTGTTCAGCTGCATGCAACAGATCCTGCATTTCCTTGAATTCAGACTGTTCAGTATGTGTGCTTTTTAATTGAGACATTACGAATTGCTGATATTTCAGCATGTGAAACTGACAATTTAATGCTCTCATAGCCAGAGTTGCTGAGGTGTATATTTTCTTTCCCCATCTATCTAGGGCTCTGGAATCCCTTTCAGAGGGCACAGGACTTTTAGCCATAGAAGTTTTAGCCCCCTTGGGACCCTGGGAAATTGTTTCTGGGTCAGCCACAGGGCTTTTATAAAGGAATTTGTGCGAGTCAGGTACTCTGTAGTATCTGTCTGGTTTGGCTGGAGCAGGAGGTAGAGAGTCTGGATTTAGTCTAGACTCCAAGTAAACATCCACAATATCTAAAACTGGAGGGATAGCAAGTGGTCTGTGCTGGGGTAATAAAAGGAACTCTTGGAGTCTTTTCTTAGAATCAGAGTAGCCCTGGCCTTCCCAGTGGAAATGTTCCCTCATGGTATGTAAAGTTTCCCCAAAGGAGTAGTCTTCAGGGGGAGATGCTGAGGGAATAGAGTCTTCAGCATCAGAGTTTTCATAAGGGGGAAAAGTGTAATACTGTTCCTCAGAAGAATCTGAGGAAATTGAAATCTGGTCAGAGGAAGAATAATCCTCCTCTTGTCTTGGTCTTTTATCTGGAGGGGGATGGGAACCCCGGATTAGGGTAATAAAATCTTCAGCCATCTTAAGCATCTGTTTCTTAGGCATGGGGCCTTGAACTGTAGACTGATGTACAGTCTTTTTTTGGTTTTAAAGGAGTTTTAAGCTTAGCATAAGATTTAATGGTGAGTGTAGTCTGTCTGAAGACACCTTCTGCAACAGAAGGTGTTTCCACTAAACCGGGGTCTCCTTCTGCTCCGGTGTCGGAAGGGCCTAAAGAAGATGGCTGCGTCGGCCTAGTAGACTCCGCCTGAGAATCCGCAGCTGTCTGGGGTTCCAATTCTGCGGTCGTCAGGGGCTGCATAGGCGCCTCACTGAAAACCGGAGAACCGGCGACAGGCCCAGCAGAGGCCTCGGAGTCTGGCTTGTTCCTAGGCTGCCTGTCCTTATCCTTGCGTTTTTTATGCATGCCAGTCATCGGCTGCTCCGATGGCATGATATAATTAAATCTCCTACCAAACTAATGTTGTGCGAAGACAAAACGGCATTTGATAGTTTGTTTATTAAACCCAGCACAAAACCGACAACCTGTGATGTTGTGGTCTGGGCCTAGGCAAGGAATACAGTAAGAATGGAAGTCCTTATGAGGTATTTGCTTTCCACAAGAAATGCAATTGTTAACTTTTTCTGACATCGGACTGAGGCAAGAAAAGGTTCCCCAACGGGGTACTTAGCTTTATTGAAGACTTCGGACTGAAATTCGAATCGAAAATCTCAGGTGTCGGCCGACCGGCACTTGCGAACTGCTTCTGCTTCGGGCACCGCGCGGCAAGAAAGACTGAAGAAAATGGCGTCGGATGCCTCTTATATACCCTTGGCACACTGACGTCAGGGAAGAAGCGACAGCAACCGACGCCGGACCAAGACTTTGGAACTCAGGCCAACTGCGGGACTGCCTGACGGCAGGATAACCCAAGTGTGATGACTGCAGCAGGGTAACACGATGAACATCTGTCTCAGTGAGACCCTTTTGGAGGATGTCTGTCAGCTGGAGACTCAATTATAGCCCCTAGTTTGCAGTCATCTGCGAAATTGGTCAGCCATAGTCCTCCTGTGCTTGCCTGTACCTCTGAGAAGTATATGCCAAACAGGAGGGGTCATAAAACCAAACACTTGATTGCAGTTGTTGCTGCTAAGGGTGGCACAACCAGTTAATTAGGTTTAGGGGGAATTACTTTTTCACATAAGGAAAAAAACTATCCAGACTTGCATTGCCCTAACAAATAAAATCATCACTTAAAAACTGCATTTTGTGTTTACTTGGGTTATCTTTGTCTAATATTTACATTTCTTTGATCTGAAACATTTAAGTGAGACAAACATGCAAAACAATAAGAAATCAGGAAGGGGGCAAATACTTTTTCATTGCACCATACATACAACAAAAGTCTCAAGCACTTCAACAGGAAAATTGCCAGTCTTGGTCCTTCCACAGAAGGCAGCTGCTTCTGAGAGAAATTTGCCCAGAGTTGGGGAAAACAGGTGATGGAAAACCCCAATCACCATAATTTAAGAGACTTTCCTCCCAAAAACATTATAAGCAAAATGGTCTTATGAACTCCAGACAAAACTCCACAATAAAATTATGACACACTCATAAGCTAAATAACAGAATTAATCATCTACTTACCCAGGAGGCATGCCAGGCATCACCGGTGGGATTCCAGGCATCATAGGTGGAACACCGGGCATCATAGGTGGCATTCCTAATAGTAAATAATTATATAAAATTAAGCATTCATATAGCAAGCTAAACTACAGATCAACATTCCTATAAAATCTTATTAAAACACAAGGTCGTAAATGCAACAGGCAAACATTCTTACTATAAACAATGCCAGTCCATTAAAATCACACACTCCCCACAAAAATTGATGAACACAAGACTCTGGTCAATGGGTGCAGTGCTTATGCAGAAGACTGACACTGCCAGCCCCTCCCCAAACACTCTTCGTCACCATGGATTCCTGACTCAGTTCAAGCACATAGTATTGAACCTCACAGATAAGATTCATGACTAGCACTAAGCTGCACTACTCCAACAAGAGGACTTCTAGACTGGGAAACTGTTCATACTCATGGCTATACAGCTCCACTAGAGAACAGTCAGTTTTGATGCCCCCCCCCCCCCCCCTGAGTCCTCCGGTAAGTTTGGACTACATTCAGAATACGTAAAAACAAAGTTAAAAAATATTCGTACCCGTTCCTGGTACAGCAGGACGTCCATAATTCATTACAGCTGAGTGCACCTCCAGGCGTTTCTACAGTTTACACCTACTAACACCTTTAGGTGTCAAATATTGCTTTGCATTAATAATTCCAAAACCATGCTGCATCCAAGATTTTGTTTTAAAGCATACATAATGGCAAACACAACTTAAGGATATTTGATCTCTGTCTAATGCAGCTAAAAAGAAACTGATTATTTGTATATTGTTTATCTGGATTGGAAATTTTCAGACTTCTCTAAATATCTCAACATTCAGGTAACAGACAGAAAGTACAGTTGGGTACACTTAACATAAATGTAGATGACAAAGTGTATTCACTGTTGCAGTCATCACATTTGGGTTATCTGCTTGCAGTAGCCCTCAGTCAGCCAGATTATCAGTCTTGTATCCTGCGTCGGTTGCTGTCTCTTCTTCCGTAACATCAGGTAGTCTGGGGTATAAAGCATGCAGCCAACGTCATTACATCAGTTTTTCTTGGCCCAGATGTCAGGTGCCCCCTTAATGGGAAGCAATTTTATATATATATATATATATATATATATATATAAATAAATGTACATATATACGTAGATTATATATATATATATATATATATATATATATATATATATATATATATATATATATATATATACACATCCGCGGTGGTGATGCTGCGGTAGCGTGGTCGCCTCACAGTTAAGACGCTGTCCGGTTCGATTCTCAGCTAGAGCGTCTTCTGCGTGGAGACATGCGTGAATGGGCGTACCTTCGTTGAAGGTTGTGCGTCATGGCTGGTAACTTGGCATGTAAAAATCAACTACCAACCATTAGCGGACCGGAGTTCCGCTGTGGCGACCCCTAACCGGGAAAAGCCGAAAGACACAAACATACACACACACACACACACACATATATATATATATATATATATATATATATATATAATAAATACATAGTTATACCTCCAACTAAAAAGCAAATACACCAAAAAGCTTTTAAGTAAGTATAGTAAAGGAGAATAGAGGTATAGCTAAAAGAAGACAAGGGGCTGGAGGGAGGGTAACCAGGACTGCAACAGTGAATACACTCGAACATCTACATTTATGCTAAGTGTTCACAACAATACTATGTTCTTCATATTTCACTGTTGCAGTCATCACATTTGTGTAGATTCCCAAAGCGAAGGATGGGAGGAGGAATTTAGATAGCATTAGGACCAGCTATAAGGCCCTGCAAGACTGCAGTGACAAAGCCAGCTCTGGAATTAGAAAAAAATTGGCAAATGTTAATGCTTGGTGAAAGTACGTACAGAACTCCAAGTAGCAGCTTCTAGGATGTCTCTGATAGGGACACCTCTGAGAAAGGCTGTAGAGGGTGATGCAGCCCTGGTTGAATGGGGTCTAATTCCCTGTGGGATAGGTTTTCAATGGTGCTTATAGCAGAAATTAATGCAATGGCCTATCCATTTAGAAATGGTTTGCTTTGAAGTAGCCTTGCCTTCTGCCCCTGCAGCAAATGCCACCAGCAGTTGTTCAGATTTCCTTAGAGATTTAGTCCTGTCCAAGTAAAATCTAAGTTGTCTGTGCACATCTAAGGAGTGCAGTATCCATTCCCCTTTCTTCTGTGGATTAGAAAAGAGGGTTGGCAAATGAATGGACTGATTAAGAGCCACCTTGGGCATAAAACAGGGATTGGTCCTGAGGGACACCCTGTCCGCATAAAAGATGATGAAAGGCTCCACTGCCATTGGGACCTGTAATTCCGTTACCCTTCTTGCTGAAGTGATTGCTAAAAGGAAAGCTATTTTCCAAGAAAGGAATTTTAACTCTGCAGTTGCAGCTGGCTCAAAAAGAGGAAGAGTGAGTGTTTCCAATACAAAATTAAGGTCCCAGGCTGGAGTTTGGGCTCTCCTGGGTGGTTTTAAGTTTTTGGCCCCTCTAAAGAACTGTTTAAGACATGGATGAGAAAAGTGGGGTGGTTCTGTGTTGCAATGAGCTGAAATGGCTGAGGAGTGAATTTTGATGGAGGAAAAGGAAAGGCCCTTGTGAAGCATCTCAGTTAAGTATTGAAGAATCTGAGGTAAATTGGGTGCTGCTGTGCCCATGACTTGAGTTTGGTTCCAGGCACACAATCTTTTCCATTTTTCAGCATAAGATTTTCTAGTACTAGGCTTCATTGCCTCCAAAATGATATCCAACACTTGTTTACTGAGGAATGGTAACAGAGAGATTAGGTAATTAGCCAGACTGCCAGGTTCAGGGTTTGAAGTTGGGGGCGCAGAATCTGGCTCTCCTGCTGAGACAGCAGGGTAGGGGTCTGAGGTAGGTGCCATGGGGCCAGCTGTGACACACTGCGAAGGAGGGGGTACCAGTGTTGGCGTGGCCTGTCTGGTGCAATTAGTATCATCCTTGGTTTGTCCTGTTTGACCTTAAGTAGTACTTTGGAGAGGAGAGGCAGAGGAGGAAAGGCATAAACTGATAGATTTTTCCAGCTGAAGGAGAGCGCATCCACTTTCCAAGCTTGCTTGTGGGGAGACCTTGTGCGAAATTTGTCCAACTGGTAGTTCTGGGGGAAGGCAAACAGGTCTACATCTGGGATCCGCCATTTGTTGATCAACATGTTGAAAATCTTTGGTTCCAGTTTCCTCCCATGTGGGTCCATGAGATTTCTGCTTAGTTCGTCTGCCAGTGTATTTAGTTTTCCTGACAGTAATTGAGCTTGTAGATGAACTTGGCAGCTCAAGGCTGTGTTCCACACAGTCATGGCTAGTGTGCAGAGGGGGTAAGAATGGGTACCTACTCTCTTATGTACCACATAACAGTGGTGTTGTCTGTCTTTACCATTAATTGCCCTGGAAGAATATGGTCCTTGAAGGCTGTCAGAGCATTCTGTACAGCTAACATTTCTTTTTGATTGATATGCAGGTGCATTTGACTTGGGTTCCATTTGCCCTTAATGCACATCCCTGCCAGGTGAGCCCCCCATGCACAGTCTGATGCGTCTGTTAGGGTTTGGGCAGCAGGGGATAGAGTGAATGGTAGTCCCTTGTTTTGGTGGCAGGCCTCTGCCCACCAAAGGAATTCTAACCATAGGCAAGGTATGATAGGAATCATTGCTTCTAGATCCTGAGAATGTTGACACCATAGGCTTTTTAGATACCACTGTAGTTTCCTCATATACAGTCTTGCATATGGAATTAGTAGAATGCACGAGGCCATGAACCCCAAGGCTTGCAGTATTTGTCTTGCAGATAGCAGGGTTTTTGTGGCCACTAGTTTGAAGTAAGTTTTCAAATGAATTTGTTTCTCTGGCGTGAGGAAAGCCACCTGGGAAGTTGTGTTCAAGGTTGCTCCCAGGAATATAATTTGTTGACAGGGTACCAGATGTGATTTCTTTTCGTTTATGGTGTACCCCAGACAAGTTAACACCTTCTGTACAAATGCCAGATGATTCAGAAGTATGTCCTGGCTTTCTGCCTGAATTAGACAATTGTCCAGGTAAGGGTACATTTGAATATTTCTTTGCCTGCAAAATGCAATAACTGGAGCTAGGCACTTTGGCTTATCTACTGCGCTCAGGGTATTCACAAAGGGCAGTGCAGAGAACTGATAGTGCATGCAGCCTGCACTGTAGTGTAGGTATTTCTGCAAGATTCATCGATTGGGATGTGCAGGTAGGCTTCCATTAAACCCGAAGTTGCCAACCAGGCATCCTTGCCCATCATGGGAAGCAAATGGTGAAGAGTTAGCATCTTGAATTTTGGAATTACCAAAAAGGTGTTTAGGATAGACAGGTCCAGGATATGACGCCATGAGTGGTCTTTTCTGGGTACCAGGAAAAGTCTCGAGTAGAAACCTTGTGCCTTTTCCTCTTCGGGTACAGTCTGAATAGCCTTTATTCTTAAGAGAGAGAGAGTACTTGCTTTTGAGCCACGGCCCACTGATTAGGGGGTAGATATGGCAGACGGTTTGGGGATGGTAGTGTGTGGAAGTGAAATCTGTATCCTTGGAAAACTATGTTTAAAACCTATTTTTCCTGAGTAATGAGTTCCCAGTTTTTTGCTTGCAGAACAATCTTTCCCCCTAAAGAGCAGTCAGTTGAGAAGTCCTTGGAAGTCTTAAAGTTAAGTCACTGAGACAGCTTACCATAGGGGGGAGTCTTACTACTCTCTGATTTGAAAGTGGGAGCCCCCCACTGCTTAGTACTGTGCATACCCTGGGACTGAAGCCTGGGTGTTCTGCTGGTTCTGGGTTTCAACTGAGAAGGCCTGGAAGAGGTAGGAAAGGACCAATTTTTTGAGTGCCAATGCCTACTAAATCTAGGAGGCTGCACTTGTAAGAAATCTTTAACTGTTTGCATAGATTCAGCTTTTTCCTCCATCTTTAGAACTTCTTCTGTTTGTCGCCAAATAGGCGGTCCTGATTTACGGGTGCATCCAGCAATTTAGTTTTAACATGATCTGGCAAAGATTGCTCCTTAAGCCAAACATGCCTTCTAAGTACAGACCCAGTGACGACAGCCCTGCAAGATGCCACTAGTGAATCAAAACCACATTGCAAAGTATGTTTTCCAACCTGTTCAGCAGAATGCATTGCATCCTGTAAATCTTTACTTTCAGCACAATCAGGAATCAACATCATTTTCTGTTTAAGCAATCCAATAATATGCTGCTGATACTTTTAACATATGAAACTGGCAATTTAAGGCCCTGATGGCCAAGGATGCAGAGATGTATACCTTCTTACCCCATTTATCCAGGGCCCTGGAATATCTATCAGAGGGGGTAGAAATTTTGGCAGTAGTAGTCTTAATGCCCTTAGGTCCCTGTGAAATTATCTCAGGATCCGCAGTAGGATTTTTTAAAAAGGAACATGTGAGAATCAGGAACCCTGTAATATCTATCAGGTTTTCTGGGAGCAGGAGATAAAGAGTCAGGGGCCAAGTTAGATTCCAAAAAGGCATTGTCAACAATGTCCAGCACAGGAGGGATAGCTAAAGGCCTGTGTTGGGGCAGAAGTAAGAAATCTCTAAGCCTTTTTTTAGAATCAGAATAATCCTGGCTTTCCCAGTGAAAATTCTCCTGAAAAGTATGCAAGGTTTCACCAAAAGAAAAGTCCTCTGGGGGGGAAGCAGAGGGAATAGAGTCCTCTACATCAGAATCCTCATAGGTAGCCAAGGATAAATCCTGGTCATCAGAGGAGACAGAAATCTCAGAATCCTGGTCAGAAGTATAAGCAAATTCAGTCCTAGGTCTCTTAGAGGGGGAAGGTTTGCTTCCCCTGATTAAAGTAATAAGGTCTTCAGCCATTCTTAACATTTTTTTTTTGAGGCATAGAGGCCTGACCATGTGGTCTGGGCATCGGTTTTCTAGGCATAGTTCGAGTTTTAGGCAAGAAGAAGAAGATGGCATCGGTTTAAAATGCAAGTCAGAAGGCCTGAATACACCCTCAGAAGCTGGTGCCTGCAGAGCGGCTCCAGACTCATCCAATTAGAGACATCTGCAGGTTCCACAGTTGAAGCAACTCGCGACACACCCAACGGGTCTCAGTAGAGGCCTGCGAATCTGAAGTAGCAGGTATCAGGGGCTGCAAAAGCACCTCACTGTGTACCCGCAAACTGGCGACTAGCTTAGAAGTGTCGTCAGCAGCTTTGGACCTAGGCGGTCTGTCTCTGTCTTAATCTTTGCGTTTCTTCAGAATGTCAGTAGTTGGGTGGCTTACCGAAGACATATCTGGATAAATGAACAGAGTACCAAAATATTTAGAAGCGAAAATGTACCGATGACGAATAGTTCGTGGTTTAAATAAGGCATAAAATCAACAGCGAGGTACGTCGTGCTCAGAGCCTAGGCAAGGAATACAGTATGAATGAAAAATCTGTACGAGGTATTTGCTTTCCACAAGAAATACAATTATTGATTTTTACCGACATTGGTTTAGTGCAAGAAAAAGTTTCCCCAACGGGGTACTTAACTTTAGTTGAACACTTCGGGTCTAAAACCCGAAAACAAAAATTTCAGGAGTCGGCCGACCGGCACTTGCCAACTGCTTCTGCTTTGGGCACCGCACAGCAAGAAAGACTGATGTAATGGCGTTGGCTGCATGCTTTCTACCCCTGACGTCACGGAAGATGAGACATCAACCGACGCAGGACACAAGACTTTGATAATCTGGCCGACTGAGGGCTACTGCAAGCAAATAACGCAAATGTGATGATTGCAACAGTGAAACACGAACAACATCTGCACAGCTTCATACGTAATCTCTCAGCTCTACGAAGACAATCCTGCTGGTTGTGTTGTGCTTGGATGGTTACTGAAATATCATAAACTCTTTATACATTACAAAATTAAAATTCACCGCCTTTATTTTGGCTTATAAGATCCAGTTCAAAGCATGAAAACTTGAATGCTGCTAATGTAAACATAAATTTATCCTAAATATTTTGCCATTTACAGTTTTCTCGTTCCAGAGATATTAATATTTGAAAATGAAGGTGGTACCTTCATTTTTTTAAGGCACAAGCCACACCCACTGGGAGTTAAAAGTACACAGTCAAGACAGTTGTACTGAAGAAAATGAGTTAAATTCATCAGCATACAGAACTACCTAAAGCTCTCCCACTTATGACCATCAAAAGGTGCATTCAGATGAGGCAGAATCATGAAGTCACCGAGCTGCTGCCTAGTAATGACTATAGCCAGACAGTAGTCTAATATTGTTGTTGAGGGGTAAGCATAAACACAGTGTTAAAAAAATATTAACAAAAAACAGTCACATACTGAACACACGTGGCGTGCACCACTGACAGAGGGGTAAAGCTCTGCCCAGGCAAACAGAGTTCAATCAGGGGTTCAGGTGTTACACAGAGCAGGCAGACAGAACCGCTATGTTTTAGCTGGTGAGTACGTGCACTCATCTCAAAGACAGGGAAGCACAGGGTGGGAGGTGAGGGAGGGTGGAAGACTTCGTGTGGAGGCAGGACGATATGCCAGAAGTCCCCTGCATACCCCTTACTTCTGAAAGGTACACGCAGTTGGCAGAAAGTACAGTTTTGTACCTACCATAAATGTAAATGTCCGATAGGTATGCATCTGCAGTCATCACATATGGGTTTGTCCTGCCTCAGGCAGCCCTTCGGTCGGCCGGATTCCAAAGTCTGGGTCTGGCCTCGGCTGATGTCACACTTTCCCCGACGTCAGAGCGCCTGGGGTATAAAAGCATCAGCCGACGCCATCTTCCTCAGTTTTTCTTGCCCCAGGTGCCCTCTAGGAAGGCTAAATTTGGAGAAATGCAATAAAATTCCAAACATTTGCAAAAATATATATATATATACACATGTATATACAAACAAATACACCATAATAGATTCCCCCAGCTAGCTAATAGAGTGGTAAGCACCCTAGGAATACCACAGAGGGGAAAGAGGGAGGGTAAACCTGACTGCAGATGCATACCTATCGGACATCTACATTTATGGTAGGTACAAAATTGTACTATGTCCTTCAAGGATGCATCTGCAGTCATCACATATGGGTAGAATACCATAGCCAATCTGGGGGTGGAGGTACTAGGTAAAGGATGGTGTTGTTAAGATACCCTGCAGGACTGCCGTAGCAAAATCTGCTCTGGATCTGGAGTATAAAGGTAAATTGTAATGCTTGGCAAATGTATGCACGGAGCTCCATGTAGCAGCTTCTAAAATGTCTTTGGTAGCCACCCCTCTTAGGAAGGCTGTGGTGGTGGCTGTGGCTCTCGTGGAATGAGGTCTAATGTTAGCTGGCACAGTTTTTCCATGAAAGGAGTAACAAAAACGAATGCAATTTCCTATCCATTTTGAAATTGTCTGTTTGGAAATTGCTTTTCCTTGTACGCCAGCAGCATATGCTACAAACTGGTCAGTCTTTCTGTAACTTTTGGTTCTGTCCAAGTAGTAGCGGAGTTGTTTGTGTATGTCCAGGGTGTGCAGAAGTCTCTCCCCTTTATTTTGTGGTTGTGGGAAGAATGTAGGCAAGTGAATATCTTGGTTCAAAGATACCCTGGATACCACCTTTGGCATGAATGTAGGATTGGTCCTCAAAGAAACTCTGTCCTGATGAAAGATAAGAAATGGCTGCACTGCCATTAAAGCTTGTAGCTCAGATACTCTTCTTGCTGAGGTTATGGCCAGAAGGAAGGCAGTTTTCCAAGACAAAAACTGTAGATCTGCCGATGCTGCTGGTTCAAAGGGAGGAAGTGTTAGTTTTTCCAACACGAAATTCAGGTCACAAGTAGGTACAGGTGGTTTCCTTGGAGGATTAATGTTTTTGATTCCTCTTAAGAAATTGTCTTAGGAGAGGATGAGAGAAGACAGGTGGGTTAACATTGTATTCTGCTGAGATTGCTGAGGCATGTATCTTAATGGAAGAGTAAGACAGGCCATTGTGGAACAATTCTGCCAAATATTCCAGTTTATGTGCCATGTTCATCACTGTCACATCTAGGCCCTTTGCTGTGTTCCAGGTGTGAAATCTTTTCCATTTTGCTGAATATGCCTTCCTTGTGGAAGGCCAGCAAGCTTCCATAATAATATCCTTCACACTCTGGGATAGGTTATCCTGAGGAGGAGTCATGGTATTCTCCAGGCAGTTAGCTGCAAGATTTTCAGGTTGGAGTGCAGAGTCCTGAAATTGTGCTGCGTCAGTAGGAGTGGCCATAGGGGGAGAGGCCATGGTTTCGTCTGTGACATGCTCTTTAACAGTGGGTACGTACCAGTGCTGTCTTGGCCAGTTTGGAGCTATCAGAATTACTCTGGGCTGTTCTGTCCTGATCTTCAGTAGTATCTTTGTCATTAATGGGAGAGGTGGGAAAGCATACACTGTTAGAGCTTTCCAGCTGAAAGAGAGAGAGTCCACTTTCCATGCTTGTGGGTGGTATATGTCCTTGAGCAGAATTTCTTCAGTTGATGATTGAGGGGGGAAGCAAACAGATCTATTTCCGGCCTTCCCCATGATTGTGTGATGAGTAGGAAGATGTCTGGGTGCAGCATCCATTCGTGTGCATCCATGGTAGTTCTGCTTAAGCTGTCTGCCAGTGTATTGTCTTTCCCTGGCACGAACTGGGACTGTAGCTGTATGTTGAGTTCCAAAGCAAGGTCCCATAGATTCATTGTCAGTCTGCAAAGAGGGTAGGAATGGGTGCCTCCTTGCTTGTTTATGTACCACATAACTGTGGTGTTGTCTGTCCTTATGAGCAGGTGGCCTTGTTGAAGGAAAGGTTTGAAGGCCTCGATTGCGTATATCACTGCCAGCATTTCCTTTTGGTTTATGTGCATGCGCAGCTCTCTTTGTGACCATAGCCCTTGGATACATCTGCCCTCCATGTGCGCTCCCCAACCTTGGTCTGAAGCGTCCGTGGTGATGGTTTGGTTGGCTCTTGGCTTGCTGAAGGGCAACCCGCTGTTCGACTGGCAGGCTTGAGCCCACCACAGAAATTCCTTTTGAAGGCAAGGAATGAGTGGGATCAGAGTTTCTAAGCTGTGACTGTGCTGTGTCCATAAACTTCTTAGGTACCATTGTAATTTTCTCATATGCAGTCTTGCTTGCGGAATCAGAAGAATGCAAGATGCCATGTAACCCAGGGCCTGCAGGATTTTCCTTGCAGTCAGCTGAGTTTGTCTGGTCAGATTCTGGAAGTAAACTGGTAGTTTTTGTTTTTCTTCTGTGAGAAAGGCCATTTGGGTGGTTGTGTCTAGATCCGCACCCAGAAAAGTTATTCTTTGGGATGGAACCAGTCTTGATTTGTGGATGTTGACTGTATATCCCAAGGCCTGTAACAGGTAGATGGCATAGTCCAAGTCCTTTAACAAAGTTTGCTTGCTGTCCGCTTGTATTAGGCAGTCGTCCAGATATGGGTAGATTTGAATCCCCTGAAGTCTGCAGTGTGCAATTACTGATGCCAGGCATTTCGTGAATACTCTGGGCGCAGTAGATAAGCCAAAGGGTAATGCTGAGAATTGATAATGCTCTGACCCTGCAAGAAACCTGAGGTATCTTCTGCAGCTTTGTCGAATAGGGACATGCAGGTATGCCTCCTTGAGGTCTAGAGTCACCAGCCAAGACCCCTTGCCCAGCATGGGAAGGAGTTGCTGTAGAGTCAGCATTTTGAATTTTGGCACAATGAGGTAAGTATTCAGAGCGGACAAGTCGAGAATAGGCCTCCATTGATTTTCTTTTCTTGGAACAAGGAATAATCTGGAGTAAAATCCCTGGCCTTGTTCTGAAAGAGGTACCTTTTCTATGGCTTTCATTTGCATTAAGTTGGTAATTTGCATCAACGCCTCTGCCCTCTGATTTGGTGGCAGGTCTGGCATGCCTTTTCTTTTTGGCAATGAGTGGAAGTGGAACCTGAAGTGGAACCTGTATCCTTTGTCTATTATTTGCAGTGTCCATGCGTCCCTTGTAATGCTGTGCCAATTTTTTGAGAATAAAGAAAGTTTTCCACCCAAAGGTGCTTCTAATTGAGCCCTGGTCGGCGGAGTCAAAATAAAGTCATTGAGTCTGTCCTGGTGTGGCAGTTGTAGTTCCTGCACTACCTCTCTGGTTGGGAGGCTGCCACTGACGGCCTCTGTAGGAGCCTCTAGCTTGCCCTCTACCTCTGGCTCACCTATTCCTGCCTCTTTGAGATCTGTCTGAGTCCAGAAAGGACCAATTCTTAGTAGGCCAATTTCTGCTGAATCTCGGTGGTTGGACTTGCAGAAAGTCTTTAACTGTCTGCACAGATTTTGCCTTTTCTTCAAATTTCTTTAAAACCTCCTGAGCCGTGGAACCAAATAATTTTTGCTTTCCCATTAGGAGCATCCAAAAGCTTAGCTTTAACATGGTCTGGCAGAGATTGTTCCTTCAGCCAGGCATGCCTACGTATAACTGCACCTGTCATAGCTGATCTACATGAAGCTTCCAATGCATCATAACCACACTGCAAGAAATGGTTACTAACCTGCTGGGAGTTATGCACCAGATCCTGAAGGGATTTGCGATCAAGGGGTTCAGAAGAGGACAGTTTCTTATGCAATTCATCTAGTAAATACTCTTGGTACTGTATCATATGAAATTGACAATTTAATGCCCTCATGGAAAGAGTTGCAGAAGTATACACTTTCTTACCCCATCTCTCTAATGCTCTGGACTCCCTTTCAGAGGGTAGAGGATTTTTAGCAGTGGCAGCTGCAACCCCTTTAGGGCCCTGGGAAATAGTTTCTGGATCAGCAGAGTGGGCCTTGTACAGGTGTAGATGCGAGTCCGGGACCCTGTAGTACCTATCAGGTTTGGCAGGAGCCGGAGGGAGAGAGTCAGGGGCAGTACTAGCATCAGAGTACACATCATCAATGACATTCAAAACAGGAGGTATAGCTAAGGGCCTATGCTGAGGTAAATGTAAAAAGGTCCTTAATCTCTTTCTGGAATCAGAGAATTCCTGACCCTGCCATTGAAAATGTTCTCTCATAGAGTGTAATGTCTCTCCAAAGGAAAACTCTTCAGGAGGGGAGGCCGAGGGAATAGATTCTTCAGCATCAGAATCCTCGTAGGCCGAATAAGCCTCCTCCTGGTGGTCTGACAGAGCAGAGCCATCGGTGGACTCATCAGAGGACTGGGGATCAGAGGGCTCAACCCTGGGCCTTTTGTCTGGAGGTGGTTGAGAGCCCCTGTCCGGATGAGGTTGGGAACCTCTAATTAAAGAGATCAGATCCTCTGCTAGGGTAAGAATCTGAGAGCTAGTAGAAGGTCTCGGAGAGGAAACCTTGGGAGGCAAAGCCTTAGTAAGTTTAGCAGCTTTAGCCCTGGAGAAAGCCTTAATAGACATGGAAGCAGGGGGTCTGGCTGCACCATGTGCAGGAGTAGACTTATCGAAAGGAATGGTGTCGGAAGGTTCCTGGACACCGATTTCAGTAGGTAATTCAATGACCGACACGGCCGGGGCCTCCGGGGCTGAGGTAGTCGGTTGTGTGGTTTCGGTAATAGGAAGTACCAAGGACTCTGTTTCAGCCGAGACCGAGACACTTGCGGTAGGCCTGACCGTGGTTTCAGCCGAAACCGCGGTCAGCGTGTGTCGGTCCTTGTCCTTCCATTTTTTAAGTAAATGTGAAGACAGAGTCTCCGACGGCATCTTATAAGTAAAACTAGCCCCAAAAAACTCCTCTGCAAACTCCGACCGACATCTAAGAGTTCGTCGGTTGAAGGAAGCACAGGCTGAACAGGCCGAGACGTCGTGGTCTGGGCCTAGGCAGGGGAGGCAGTAAGAGTGGAAATCCTTATGAGGTATTTGTTTCCCACAAGTTAAACAATTATTAACTTTATCTGACATCGGCTGAGGCAAGAAAGAGTCCCCAACGGGGTACTTAGCTTTTTCAAAGTTTTCGGTAGCTGAATCACAGGAGCTGGCCGACCGGCACTTGCGAACTGCTTCTGCTTCGGGCACCACGCGGCAAGAAAGACCGAGGAAGATGGCGTCGGCTGATGCTTTTATACCCCAGACGCTCTGATGTCGGGGAAAGTGCGACATCAGCCGAGGCCAGACCCAGACTTTGGAATCCGGCCGACCGAAGGGCTGCCTGAGGCAGGACAACCCATATGTGATGACTGCAGATGCATCCTTGAAGGACATCTAAAGAGAAAAAAAACAATACTCGGCAGCAGAATGACACTGGCCCACTGAGCCCAAATATGGGCTGGAGATAGTCTGCGGAATATGGCTTCAGTACACTCAGTGAATACGGGCACATTGCCTGGAGGAGCTGATGGTTATCAACAAGAAGCCAAAAATCCTAACCGGGGGGGACGACACGCACTAAGCATCCTTAAAGGAAAACAAAGTACAATGCAACATCTACACTATCACTGTTAAAGTCTAAAACCATATAACCCTACACATCAATGTAATGAACATGAAAAACAGACCTCAGGTACTACCCTCATTTAGCAATGACATTCAACCCACAAGAAATTAAATAAGGCTCAGTGGTAAAGCTTTTGCCCTTTCCAATACACGGAATTCTGGTCATGTTTCCAGTAAAAAAAAAAAGAAGTTATGTACCTACCATAAAGTACAGTTGTGTACCTACCATAAATATAGATGTTCGAGTGTATTCACTGTTGCAGTCATTACACTTGGGTTATCCTGCTGGCAGGCTACGAGCAGTCGGCCAGAATTCCAAAGTCTAGGTCCGGCGTCGTTTGCTGTCGCCTCTTCCCTGACGTCAGTGCGCCAAGGGTATAAAAGATGCAACCAATGCCATTTTCTTCAGTTTTTCTTGCTCCAGATGTCAGGTGCCCCCAAATAGGTAGGCTGAAAAAATTATGCCAAAAAACAAGCATGTACTAAAATAAACATTTCTTTCATCTACAAGCAAATACACCACATAGGTTGTATAGAAGTGAGAAGTACAGAAAAGTCCCAGCCAGGTAAAAAGGGGGGGTGGTGGGTGGGTAACCTGGACTGCAACAGTGAATACACTCGAACATCTACATTTATGGTAGGTACACAACTGTACTATGTTCATCGTGTTTCACTGTTGCAGTCATTACACTTGGGCTGAATCCCAAAGCTATGTCTGGGCCTAAATAGGATTAGGAGAGGCTACCAGGCCCTGCAGAACTGCAGTGGCAAAGCCTGCTCTGGATTTAGAGTAGAGAGGTAAGTGGTAGTGCTCGATGAAAGTGTGCACTGAATACCAGGTTGCAGCCTCTAAAATGTCTTTGGTTGGTACTCCTCTAAGGAAGGCTGCTGAAGTGGCTGCTGCTCTGGTAGAATGTGGCCTAATGCCCTTAGGCACTGACGCCATGTTGTGAATAGCAGAAGCGAATGCAGTGTCCTATCCATTTTGAAATAGTCTGCTTCGAGATAGGTTTTCCTTGTGATCCTGCAGCATAAGCTACAAACAGTTGGTCAGTTTTTCTGAAAGCTTTTGTTTTGTCCAAGTAGAATCGTAGCTGTCTGTGTATGTCCAAAGCATGCAGAAGTCTCTCCCCCTTTATTCTGGGGATTTGGATAGAATGTTGGCAAATGAATGGCTAGGTTGAGAGCCACACTGGATACTACCTTTGGCATAAATGTTGGGTTTCTCCCTAGAGAGACCCTGTCCTGATGAAAAATGATGAAAGGTTCCACTGCCATTAATGCCGTAACTCTGAGACTCTTCTTGCTGAGGTTATTGCTAGGAGCAAGCAGAGTAGTCTTCCATGATAAGAATTTTATATCAGCTGTATTGGCTGGCTCAAAAGGAGGCAGTGTGAGTTTTTCTAAAACAAAGTTGAGGTCCCAAGTAGGTGTTGGCGCTTTCCTTGGGGGTTTTATGTTTTCTGCCCCTCTGAGAAACTGCCTTAGTAGTGGATGAGAGAAAATAGGAGGTTCCATATTGTAATGAGCTGAAATCGCAGAGGCATGGATCTTAACTGATTAAGAAGGATAGACCTTTGTCCAGCATCTCAGTTTGGTATTGTAAAATCTGAGGTATATTTGGAACAAGTGGCTCGAGTCCTTGTGCCTGGTTCCAAGCACAGAATCTCTTCCATTTTTCTGCACAAGATTTCCTAGTGCTGGGCCTCCTGGCTTCCAAAATGACATCCATAACAGCTTTAGAGAGAGTTGTGGTCTGAGTGGCTATATTATCTGCCATGCTGCCAGATTTAAGGTTCTGAGTTCACTGTGCAGAATCTGATTGTTTTGTTGAGTCAGAAGATGAGGAATTTGAGGTAAAGGCCAGGCTGAGCCTTGAGACAAGCTCTTTAGGATTGGGTACCAGTGCTGGCATGGCCAGTCTGGGGCAATCAGGATCATTTTTAGCTTCTCTTGTCTGACTTTTAGGAGTACCTTGGGAAGAAGAGGCAGTGGAGGAAAGGCATAAACTGTCAGGGTTTTCCAGCTGAATGATAGAGCACCCACGCAATCAGGATCATTTTTAGCTTCTCTTGTCTGACTTTTAGGAGTACCTTGGGAAGAAGAGGCAGTGGAGGAAAGGCATAAACTGTCAGGGTTTTCCAGCTGAATGATAGAGCACCCACTTTCCATGCTTGTGAGTGATAAGTTCTTGTGCAGAATCTCTGTAGTTGGCAGTTGTGCGTGGAGGCAAAACGATCTATGTCTGGAAGTCCCCATTTCTTCGTTATCATGCTGAAGACCTGTGGATTTAGTTTCCATTCGTGAGGATCCATGAGATTTCTGCTTAGTTCGTCTGCCAGTGTATTTTTCATTCCTGGCAGGAATTGTGCCTGCAGATGTACTTGATAGGTCAGTGCTGTGTTCCACAAAGTCATGGCTTGTCTGCAGAGGAGGTAGGAATGTGTGCCCCCTTGCTTATGTAACACATTACTGTGGTGTTGTCAGTCTTTAGTAATAGTTGTCCGGGATGTAGTAGATCCTTGAAGGCTGTCAGGGCATTCTGATCAGCTAGCATCTCTTTTTGATGTGAAGATGCATTTGTTCCTTGGGCCACGTGCCCTGAATACATTTTCCTGCCATGTGTGCCCTCCAGGCATAATCCGATGCATCTGTTGTTACTGTCTGCCTGGCTGTGGGTAAGGTAAAAGGCTGTCCCTTGTTGTGGTGACAGGCCCGTGCCCACCATCGAAACTCCTGCTGCAGGCAGGGAATTAGAGTTATTGTTTCCAGGCTGTGGCAATGTTTGAGTCCAAACACTTTTTAGATACCATTGTAATTTCCTCATATGCAGTCTTGCATATGGTATTAGTAGAATGCAGGATGCCATGAAGCCCAGGGCTTGCAGAATTTTTCTTGCAGAGAGCTGGGTCTTTGTTACCATCATTTGAAAGTAATGAGTCGGTTACCATTGCTTGTCTGGCGTGAGATAAGCCATCTGGGCAGTTGTATTTAAGCTTGCACCCAGGAATATTATCTCTTGAGAGGGCACTATGATTTCTTTTCGTTTACTGTGTACCCTAGGCAAATAAGTAATCTTTTTACAAACACCAGATGCTTTAGTAGAATGTCCTTGCTCTCTGCTTGAATAAGGCAGTCGTCCACGTAGGGATATATTTGAATTCCTTTTTGTCTGCAAAATGTAATTACTGGTGCCAGGCATTTTGTGAAGACCCTGGGCACAGTAGATAAGCCAAAGGGCAGTGCAGAGAATTGGTAATGCATTGAGCCAACTATGAATCTGAGGTATCTTCTGCAAGATTGTCTGATTGGGACATGCAGGTATGCCTCCTTGAGGTCCAAAGTAACAAGCCAAGCCTTCTTGCCCAGCATGAGTAGAAGTTGCTGCAGTGTTAACATTTTGAATTTTGGAAGATCCAGGAAAGTATTTAGGATTGACAGGTCCAGTATTGGTCTCCAGGCTTTTTCCTTTCTTGGTACCAGGAAAAGTCTTGAGTAAAATCCTTGTCCCTGTTCTTGTTGTGGTACTCTTTGAATAGCTGTCATGTCCATGAGAGCAGAAATTTGTTTTTGTGGCAGGTCCGGCATACCTTTAGATTTTGGAAGGGTGTGAAAAGTGGAACCTGTAACCCTGAGAAACAATATTTAGTACCCATTTGTCCTGGGTGATCATGTGCCAAATTTGTGAGAAAAGTGCAAGCTTCCCCCCCTAAGGGTGCTGCCAAAAGGTAAGAGCTTGGCATTTGTAGGGGGAAATCATTGTGACCGTTTCCTATAAGGCTGTGATTTGTCATCTCCTCCTTTGGAGGCTGAACCACCCCATTGTTTAGGTCTGTATGAGCGTTGTGGCTGAGATCTGCCTCTTGGGTGTCTGTATCTGCCTCTTTGTGGCCTGTCTGACACTGGAAAGGACCAATTTTTTGAAGGCCAGTTTCTGCTAAACCTAGGTGGTTGTACCTGTAAGAAATCCTTTACTGTCTGCATTGATTTTGCTTTATCCTCCATTTTCTTTAACACCTCTTCTGCCTTAATACCAAACAAAGTATCATGCTGTAGTGGAGCATCCAATAATTTTACTTTAGCATGTTCAGGTAAACTTTGTTCTTTCAACCAAGCATGCCTTCGAATGACAGAGCCTGTAACTGCGGCTCTACAAGAAGCCTCTAATGAATCAAAACCACACTGCAGAGTATGCTTTCCCACTTGTTCAGCAGCATGCAATAAATCCTATATTTCCTTACTGTCAGGACATTCTGAGTTTGCAACCATTTTCTGTTTTAACAAAGACATGAGGTACTGTTGATATTTAAGCATGTGAAACTGGCAGTTTAAAGCCCTTATAGCTAAAGTAGCAGAAGTGTAAACTTTTTTCCCCCATCTATCCAGAGCTCTAGAATCCCTATCAGAGGGGACAGAATTTTTTGCAGTGGAAGCCTTAACCCCTTTGGGACCCTGAGAAATTGTTTCTGGGTCAGCAGCAGGGTTTTTATAAAGAAATTTATGAGAGTCAGGGAACCTGTAGTACCTGTCTGGCTTGACTGGCGCAGGGGATAAAGAATCAGGAGACAGACTGGATTCAGAAAAAACATCAACAATATCAAGCACAGGGGGGATAGCCAGGGAACTGTGCTGATGCAATAAAAGAAAGTCCCTGAGCCTTTTCTTGGATTCTGAATAATCCTGGCTCTCCCAATGGAAATGCTCCCTCATGGTGTGCAAGGTTTCCCCAAAAGAATAATCCTCAGGTGGAGAGGCTGAAGGTATAGATTCTTCTGCATCAGAGTCCTCATAGGGAGAGAGAGAATAACCCTGATCTGAAGAGGAATCAGAGGAAATAGAAACCTGGTCAGAGGAGTCATAGTCAGTGTCTTGCCTAGGTCTTTTATCAGGAGGGAGATGGGAGCCGCTGATCAACGTAATTAGGTCCTCGGCCATTTTAAGCATCTGTTTCTTTGGCATGGATGATTGTCCAGGAGAATGCTGTACTTTTTTCCTTGTCTTTAATGGTGTTTTTGACTTTGCCCTGGCTGCTGTAGTGGACTTAATAGTAAGTTGTGAAGGTCTGAAAACACCCTCAGAAGCCGATGCCTGCTCAGCAGCTCCGGACCCATCTGAGGGAATAGTTTCCGCAGGCCCAGTACCTTGAGTTTCCAGAGGGCTAGGTGTCTCTACGTGGGAGTCGGGTACGGCCTGTGGCTCTGAGGAAGCGGGTGTCAGAGGCTGCGAAAGTGCCTCACTGAGAACCGGCGACTGTCCTAGAAGAGGCTTCGTCGTCTGTTTTGGACCTCGGATGCCTGTCCTTTTCCTTGTCTTTGCGTTTTTTATGAATTCTGGTCATCGGTTGTTCCGATGACATTATGTGGTTAAACCTTCGGCCAAAGTAATGCAAAGCAGAATCAAACCGACGCTTAATAGTGCGTTTGCTGAATCTAGCACAAAACCAACAATTAGCAACGTTGTGGTCAGGGCCTAGGCAGGGAATGCAGTAAGAATGAAAGTCCTTATGAGGTATTTGCTTCCCATGAGAAATACAATTGTTAACTTTTACTGACATCGGTCTGGAGCAAGAAAAAGTTTCCCCAACGGGGTACTTAGCTTTATTGAAGACTTCAGTTCTGAAATTCGATTTCGAAAATTTTAGGAGTTGGCCGACCGGCACTTGCGAACTGCTTTTGCTTCGGGCACCATGCGGCAAGAAAGACTGAAGAAAATGGCGTCAGTTGCATCTTTTATACCCCTAGCGCACTGACGTCAGAGAAAAGACGACAGCAACCGACACCGGATCTAGACTTTGGAATTCTGGCTGACTGCGGGTAGCCTGCCAGCAGGATAACCCAAGTGTAATGACTGCAACAGTGAAACACGAACATCGTTCCATGTTAGTTGTCTTCATCTCGCCTTCTTTCTTGCTGGTTAGGCTCGGAGCCAATCCTCGGCTCCGACTCAGCCATCTTCTATAGCTCGAGAGCTGTTTACTGGATCGAGGATACCGCTTTATCTCATGATGCCTAGCGATAGCTACCCAGATCTCGTTTGAAATAGCTAACCCCAGACAGAGCCAGAGAATAAACCTGTCCTAACAAATAGGTTGAGTATACCTGTCATACTTTCTAAGTCAGTAGAGGAAACAAACCAGAAAACACTCAGCCAGTGAAACCAGAACTCCTCTCGGTCCAGTAAGACAGGGGGACGGAGGGTGGGATGCAAGAAAGAAGACGAGATGAAGACAAATAACATGGAACGTTATGTTGTCTATTTCGCCTTCGTTCTTGCTGGTTGGGACAGCGTCCCTAGCACCTACGGTCCTGGGCGGCTCATTGGAACAGACTCTTCAGAACAGTGGAACCAAAGTCAGCTCTGCTCCTGGAGACCATATCTAGCTTGTAATGAGAAATAAAGGTATGAGGATTTGCCCACGTAGCAGTTGCACAGACAGAATCCATGGGCAACCTAGATTGGAAGGCTACAGAGGTGGCCAAGGCCCTAGTAGAATGACCTTTCGTTTGGATAGGTAACTCTTTGTTCCTTAACTGATAAATGAAAGTAATAGTGTGACACAACCACCTGGATAAGGTCACCTTGGAAACTGGGAGACCTTGTTTGCCTAGAGCATAAGAAAGGAATAGTTGGTCCGACTTCCTTATTTCCTTAGTTCTGTGCAGGTAAAAACGCAATTGCCTATGAACATCCAATTGGTGTAAATTGTACTCTGCCTTGTTGGTGGTGTTAGGGAAAAACACAGAAAGGTCTATAGATTGGTTAAAATTAATTTCTGAGCAAAGTTCCGGAAGAAACAAAGGATTAGTCCTCAGAGCAACCATGTCCTTATGAAAAACTAAGTATGGAGGACGAACACACAGTGCCTGAAGTTCAGAGACACGTCTGGCTGAAGTAATAGCTACCAAAAAGAGTGTCTTCCAAGATAGAAACTTAATGGAGCAGGACGCTGCTGATTCAAAAGGGGGCAGAGTTAAGGAAGTTAGTACCAAATTAAGGTCCCAAGGAGGAGGGGGATCTCACACTGGAGGCCTAAGGAGAGTGGTCCCTCTCAAAAAAACCTTTACAGAGCTTATGAGACAATGTCTGAATTTGACAAACCAACATGAAAGTTAGAAATGGCCGCTAATTGAACCCTCATTGTAGCAGAAGCGGACCTGGAATGAAAAAGTTGTGCTAGGAATTCCAGAATTTCGTGGACTGGGCCTGAAAAGGGATCTACGTTCCTAGCCTCTGCCCAACAAGGGGAAATGCTAGGAAGCCTGGCTAAGGTTGGAAGAGGAGCAACAAGGCTGTGAGCTGGAGAGTTTGGAGGGATTGATGCAACCCGCCTGACTGATGAATCAGTAGGTCTGGAATCGGATCCAGAGTCCAAGGCTGATAGAGAAGGTAATGGTGCAGGAATGGGAACCATATCTGTCGAGGCCAGTAGCGAGCAATGAGGATCATTTTGCAACCCAACAATATTGCTTTCTGTATGAGTTTTGGAATCGGGGGGAGACGGAGGAAAGGCATAAAGAAGTCCCTGAGGCCAATCGTGGACTAGAGCGTCTCTGGGTGAATGACCTGGAAGCGGAAGAAGGGAGAAGTAGTTGTTGCATTTGCTGTTGAAGGGGGTGGCATAAAGATCGCAACAAGGCTGTCCCCATTTGCGGAAGATAAGACCCGCAACTTCCTGATTCAGAGACCACTCGTGAGGCATGAGGATAGCCCTGCTGACCCTGTTCGCTATAACGTTGGATCTCCCAGGGATGTGTGTCGCAATCAGAAAACGCTGGGAGGAAATCGCCCACTGCCACAGTGAGTGCTTCTCGACACAGGGGATAGGATCTGGTTCCGCCCTGCTTGTTGATGTACCACACCACTGACATGTTGTCTGTTTGAATTGCAATGATCCCAGAAGGAAGAGAGTCCTGAAGGGCTTGCAACGCTAGGAGCACGGCTCATTTCTAGGACGCTTATGTGCAGATGGTACTCGTGAGGCTGCCAAATGCCATGGACTGTCCTGCCCTGATAATGCTGCCCTATCAGGGAGGCATCTGTGGTCACTGTGGCTACCGGAGGGGTTTGATTGAAGGGTCTGCCCTGAGTCACTAGTGGGGAGACCATCCACCAAGAAAGGTGCCTTTTGCATGCTTCTGTAATCATGATCATGTGAGACATGGGCAGCTGTTGGAAAGACCACTGTGCGAACAGAAGCCACTGAAGGTTCCTCATGTGAAAGCGGGCCAGTGGGATTAGAAGAATGGCTGCTGCCATGAAACCCAGCGTTTGAAGGACGAACCTGACTTGGATTCTTTTGCTCTGCATCAGAATTTGTACTTGCTGATGAAATGTAGACACCCTTTCTGGCAGTAGCTTTGTGGACATGTTCCTTGTGTCTAAGTCTGCGCCTATGTAGGTGATAGATTGACAGGGCAACAAGGCAGATTTTTCGAAGTTTATTGTAATGCCTAACTGGGAGCAGATTGTGTAGTCCCTGGCTTGAAGAAGTTGATGCCTGGTAGTAGCAGTGAGAAGCCAGTCTAGATATGGAAACTCCTGGAATCCTCGACGTCTCAGGTGAGCCACGACCAATGCCATACATTTGGTGAACACCCTGGGGGCTGTGGTGAGACCAAAGGGCAGAGCTCTGAACTGGTAGTGACTGGCTCCCAGCCGGAAGCGAAGAAATCTCCTGGAGCACCTGTCCATCTTGATATGGTAGTACGCGCCCTGAAGATCTATAGAGCACATCCAATTGTCCTGACCCAGAAAGGGTAGAATGGACTGTAGCGTGACCATCCAAAACTTTGTTCTTTGTACAAACCTGTTTAGTCTGCCGAGATCCAGAATCGGTCTCAAGTCCCCTGTCTTTTTGAGTAACAAAAGGAACTTTAAGTAAGTTCCGGATCCGTGCTGGTCTGCCGGGACTTCCTGGATGACTCTCTTCTAGCAATTTTGAAACTTCTATTACTGCTTGGTGCTTCAGATTGGGAGGAGCATCTGGAAGGGATTTCCTTGACGGTAAGGGGGGTTGACAGAAGGGAATTTTGTAACCTCTGGATATAATGGACATCTGTCTTGCGTTAAATCTTGCCAGGCTTTTGGGTACAGTGAAAGTCTTCCCCAGACTGCCTCCAGAGGTGAGCAGCCGGGCAACCCTTCAGGGATGCTGAAAGGGCTTATCAGAGAAAGATTCTCTGTTGCCCTGGTTCTGTGGACCCCCTCTGAAATGAGCGCGGCATCTGTTATTGTTTCCCCCTCTGCCGTGGAGGAAAAAAAATCGCTACGCGTGTCAAGCAAAGCTCCCTGGGATTTTCGGAACCACATTTTGCCACTCTTCTGACCATTGAGGTACGGTCTAGAAGGAGTGGAAAAACGGACTCCGACGGCAGAGAGAGTCTTGCCTTCTTGCTCACACCTAGTCAAAGTGTCTTTCACCTGTGGTCTATAAAGAAAGGAACCATCAAAGGGAGTGTTGGTGAATGACGCTCGAAAGGGTTCCGCAAAATTACACAGCCGCATCCATGCATGCCTCCGAAGGGCCACACCCATACCTGCGGCTCTACTCACATCATCGGCTGCATAGGAAATGAGCCTCATGGAAGAGTTAACTACAGAATTAAGCGTCGCCAGCTGGGAAGCTACTTTAGCTTGAGCCCCCTCAGCAGATGGATCTTGAAGGGCATCTCCGACCTCTCTAAGGAGATCCCTCTGAAGCCTGGTAAAATGGCATAAGTAGTTCAGTGACCTCATAGAAAAGGTCGCTGAAGCGAACATTCGCTTCCCGTATCTGTCCATGGTCCTACACTCCTTGTTAAAAGGATAGAGAGACGAAGAGGTTTCCGCTAACTCTTTTTTGGTGGCTGCTGCTACCACCATGGCATCAACAGGAACAAATTTGGTAAGGAACGGCTTATCCTGGGGTGCTGCGATGAATTTCCCAGGTCTCCTCGAAGTTGGTTCCACTGTATCCGGAGCTGGATAAGCGTTACGAGCCATCACTGCCATAAGTGGATCGAAAGGCGGAGAAACCCAGGAGGTGGAAGGTCGGGAACCGAATGCATCCAGAAATATAGACTCATCCTCAGTAGGGACTAGGGGATTCCAGTTCCCCCTCTGCTTAAGCATTTCTAGGATGACCGAGAAGGAAACCTCTTCAGAGGGGGATCTCGATGACCCTTCCTATTCATCTAAGTCTGTATCAGAAGTGACAGACTCAGGGGAGTCAATGTGCTTCCTCTTGCACTTCTTATGAGGGGGCTCCTCTGAATGATCAGGGGAGGCCTCGGAAAAAGAGGAAACACAATGGGGTGCCCTGGAGCGCTGGTTCCCTACACTTGGGGTCTGGAGGAGCAGAGGTTGGCACAGGCACTACAGGGGAAGGAGCTGGTGGGGTCGATAGTGGAGCTGACTCAGTGGCCAGCACACTCCTCATGACATCGAAGGCGTCCCTGCCACTATGCAGAGAAAGCTCCGGTTCAGAGGAAATGGGAATCTTTCTCCGCACCGAGGAGGATGGCTCCGAGGCCGATGTAGGAGCCGAGCTCACCTGCTCCGAAGCTCCGAGAGGGAGAAACTTTTAGTTATGTACTCACCATAACTTCAGATGTTTGGGATCCATCTCGCCTACATTCTGAATGATGGGTTCGGAGCCGATCCCTCGGCTCCGACTCGGCACGCTTATGCCAAAGAGCGAAGTCTCTTATTGGCTGAGCTTACTATATCCCAGGATGCACCACTACCAGTCCCCCAGATCTAGTTTGTCCGCATACATGCACACACGCATACCCTGCTTATATAACATCGTCAGATGAAACAAGATAAAACAGTTGAACTCAAAACCGTTCAATCTCTTCTGATCTGCAAGGCAGGGGGAAGGAGGGTGGGTATTAGGAATGTAGGGCAGATGGATCCCAAAAAGCTGAAGTTATGGTGAGTACATAACTAAAAGATGTTATGTGATCTATCTGCCCTACATTCTGAATGATGGGACAGCGTCCCTAGCACCTGAATCCTGGGTGGCTCACTGGAAAACACTCCTGAGTACCGTGGAACCAAATGATGCTCGTCCTTTAGATGCCACATCCAATTTGTAGTGGGAAATGAAAGTGTGCGGGTTGGACCAAGTAGCCGCAGCACAAATTTCCGATATAGCGAGCTTGGAATGAAAGGCTATAGAAGTAGCCATAGCTCTGGTAGAATGAGCTTTGATAGATGATGTAAGATGTTTATTCGAAGAATAGGCCTGAGTTATGCAATCTCTGATCCATTTTGAGATTGTAGCTTTTGTGATGGTTTGGCCCAACTTATTATCTGAGAAGGACACAAACAACTGGTCTGACTTACGAAGTTGCTGAGTCCTGTCTAAATAGAAGCGTAATTGCCTGTGAACATCCAATTTATGGAGAGTGTATTCTGCTTCATTAGAGAATTTTGGAAAGAAAACTGGTAGTTCTAGAGATTGTTGAAGACAGAAACTAGAACAGACCTTTGGGACAAAGGATGGATTAGGCCTAAGTGATACTCTATCCTTGTGGAAAATGAAATGCGGTGGTTTAATAGACAGGGCTTGAAGCTCTGAGACTCTTCTTGCAGAAGTAATAGCCACTAAGAATGCCGTTTTCCAAGACAGATATTTTAATTCGCATGTAGCAGCCGGTTCAAAGGAGATGTTAATGCGAAGCACCAAATCAAGATCACGGAGGTGCAGGATGAAAAACTGGTGGTCTTAACAGACTCACCTTTAATGAGCGTTTTGCATAGTCTGCTGCTCATCAAAGGAGGATCCGTGGATTCATGGAATTTAGAGATAGCAGCTAGTTGGACTTTAATAGTTGAGACAGAAGATCCCTGATTAAACAGGGATGTTAAAATTTCAAAACCTCTGGGACAGGAGCAGTGATAGGATCTAAGCCCTTGAGTTGAGCCCAGATAGCAAACCTCTTCCACTTACTGAGGTACAATTTGTTAGTGCTGGGTTTGTGGGCGAAGATAAAATGTGAACAACTTCGGGTCTAGTGTGTGACTTCTAACTAAGGTTGGAAGTGCAGGAGCCAGGCTGTCAATTTAAGAAATTGAACGGACTCATGCCAATGTCCCGACTGATGGATTAGCAAATCCGGGATCAGGTCTAAGGTCCACGGATCGTCCACTGCATGCTTTTTCAGGTAAGGAAACCATATCTGACGAGGCCAGTATGGGGCAATCAGAATCAATGAAGACCCCAGTTGAGAAGCTTTTTGAATAACTTTGGGAAGGAGTGGAATTGGAGGAAAGGCATAAAGTAGCCCTGTTGGCCAAGGTTGTGCTAGAGCATCCATGGCTGGTACTTCCTGATGTGGAATCAAGGAGAAGAACCTTTGGCACTTGGTGTTTTGTGGAGTTGCAAATAGGTGCAGCACGGCGTCCCCATCTCTTGAAAACCTGAGCTGCTACTGTGCGGTTTAGAGACCATTCGTGAGGAGAGAGAATTGTCCTGCTTAATTTGTCCGCCAATACATTTGACTTTCCCGGGATGTGGGTCGCTACCAAGAAGCGGTTGGTAGCTACAGCCCATTCCCACACTCTCATGGCCTCTCTGCTAAGGGGATACGATCTGGTCCCTCCTTGTTTGTTCAGATACCAAACCACCGACATGTTGTCTGAGTGGATGGCGATGATGCCTTGAGGAAGAAACTTGTGTAAGGCCTGTAGGGATAGAAGTACAGCCCTCATCTCCAACACGTTGATGTGGAGAAGAGCTTCGTCCGGAAGCCAGGAGCCCTGAACTAGCCTGCCCAGACAATGCCCCCACCCTATCTGGGAGGCATCTGTCGTCAGGGTAACCACTGGAGGGAGAACAAAGGGTTTTCCCTGATCCAAGTTGGATGTCTGAAGCCACCAGCGAAGGTCCCTTTGCATATTTCCGTAATCATGATGTGATGATTGAGGGAAGATCCTGAAAGGACCATTGAGTTGACAAGAGCCACTGAAGAATCCTCATGTGTAATCTTGCTAGAGGAACTAAAGAACCGTGGCAGACATTGAGCCTAAAACCTGTAGGACCATCCTGGCTGGGGCTTTGGATCTCGAGATCAGAGCTTGAACTTGGCCCTGTAAAGTTCGGTTCCTTTCGGCAGGAAGAAAGTCGCGCATCAATCTTGAGTCTATCTCTGCTCCTATAAACTTTATGCGTTGAGAGGGCAGCAAGACAGACTTTGACCAATTGAATGTAATCCCTAGGGAAACACCCAGCGTGTTGCTGGCTTTGAGGTTGTCCATTAGTAGATGCCTGGTGGTGGCAGACAGGAGCCAGTCGAGATAGGGAAACACTTGGAATCCAAGACTTCTCAGGTGAGCCGTCACTACTGCCAAACACTTGGTGAACACCCTGGGGGCTGTGGTGAGACCAAAGGGCAGAGCACAAAATTGGTAATGACTGACTCCCAGGCTGAAGCGCAGATACCTTCTGGGCGCCTGATGTATCGGTATGTGATAATAGGCGTCCTTGAGGTCTATGGAGCAGATCAAACATCCTTCTCCAACAGCGGGAGAATGGATTATGCGTGACCATTGAATTTGGATTTCGTGACGGATTGGTTCAGTCTGCTGAGATCAATATTGGTCTCAGGTCCCCTGTCTTTTGGCACTAAAAGAACCTGGAGTAATTTCCTGATCCGATCTGGTCTGTGGGGACGGTTGGATGACTCCTTTTCTAGCAGCTTTAAAGCTTCTGCGGCTGCTATTTCCCTTTGACTGGGTGGTGGGTCCGGGATTCTCTTGGGCGGTGGGGGTGAGTATTTGAATGGGATGGTGTAACCTCCGGCAATGATCGAAGCACCCATCTGTCCTGAGTGATTGACTCCCAGGCTTTTAGGTGCTTGGCAAAGCGACACCCGACTGGCTCCGGGCAGCACAGCGGGCAATCCCTCATGTCGTGTGGGAGGCTGAAGAGCCACGAAAGGACTCATGGTCTCCAGGTGGGGCCCTCTGCCGCCTCTGGGCGGCGTCTCCCTGAAAAATTTCCCGCCCTCTGTCTCTGGGCGGGGAATCTTCCTGCTGTTGGGGAAAAACTTGCGAGATTTTGAACCACATTTTCCCCCCTTTGGCCTTGGGGTAAGGCGAAGGGAGTGGAATAACGGGCACCTCTGCAGATAGCGTTTTCCCTCTTGCTCACAGCGGTAAGGGTGTCTTTCACCTTGGGTCCAAACAATGAGGACCCATCAAAGGGAGCGTCGTGAAGGAAGACTTGAAGGCCTCCATAAACTGACACAAGCGGAGCCAGGCTTGTCTACGTGAGCCACGCCTGTGCCTGCGCTCTACCCGCCCCTTGCCGCATAGGAAATGAGCCTCATGGGCGAGTTAGAAATTGGCGTAGGATAGCCAACTGAGAGCTAACCGACTGGGCTAGCTGCTCAGGTAGGTTACCGAGAGGAATCTGACAACTCCTTGACCAGATCCCTCTGAAGCCTGGTAAAATGTGCCAAATAATTCAGAGACCTTAAGGTAAAGGCCGCTGAAGTCAGGGTCGCTTCCGTACCTATCCATACTCCTAGACTCCTTATTAGGAGGATGGATGGGCGTTGAAGCCTCTGCCACGTCCTGTTGTGTAGCAGATGCCACCACCATGGCATCTACAGCCACGCCTTTAGTAAGGAACTCCTTCTCGGGGGGTGCAGATAAAATTTATTTGGACGAGAAGGGACTGGTTCCACGGTATCTGGATGTTCCCAGCCCTTGACAAACTAAATCCAGAAGCTCGTCGAAGGCGGAGACACCCAGGAGGCGGAGGCTGAGCCCCAAAGGCCTTGAGGAGCACTGACTCGTCAGCAGAGGGTTTGGATATCCAGCCGCCTCGTTGTTTGAGGATCTCTAAGATGTCTGCAAATGAGACATCATCCGAGGGCGACTTGGGGACCCCTCTGCATCATCCATATCAGTGTCGATGTAATAGACTCGGGGAGTCCACGTGCTTCCTCTTGCGATCTCTTCCTTGGGGGTTCCTCGAAGACAACTCGAAGAACCCTCAGGAGGAGGGAACCCCACTGGGGTAACCTCAGGCCTCGGGGCTCCGCTGGCTACGGACAGGGGAACTGCCAAAGACCCAGTCTCCACCCAGGGAAGGTGCTGGTAAAACGGAGATGGCGAAGAGGACTTGGCCAAGGCACTCCTCATGGCCCTGAAAGCGGACCCCAGAATCCTGGGAGTGTCCGGACTCGGGCCGTGATAGCCGGCGGAAGTCCCGCAGCGAAGCACCGAGGGAGGCTCGGAACCGAGCATAGGTCGAAACATCACCCCGGGTCCAGCCGAAGAAGTCAGCGTACCAAACTTCGGACCCGAAGGCCGGGTTGGAGTAAGGGTCGGAGCCGACCCTGAGATCTCCACCGGCTCCAACAGCACCTGCTCCGGCGGAGCGAAGCAGTCGGAGGAGGAATGGCAATGGGGTGGGCCAAGGTCATCGGCTCGAAACCAGCTGGGTCGGAACGAAACAAATTTTTGGAAGACTGGGGACTGGAACAGTCTTTGGAGCACCCTGTCTATATCAGAATCCGACATCCTCGAAGACCGAGAGGAAACAGAGCGGGTTCGAGGCCTCTCCATCGGCCCCAAAGGGCTAGGGGACTGGCTCGGCGACTCGATGAGTATCGGCGCCGAGGAATACTCACAGCAGATTCCATCGGTGCGAGGTAGACTTGCGCCGAGGAGAAGTGTCTGGCGGGCGACCCTTGTCGGCTCGAGAGCAGCGGGCCGGCGAAGGTGACTCCCGCCTCTCGATGCCCCAGCCATCGGCTCCGAAGCCAGAGGAGTCGATACTGGTGGCATCGAGGCGAACCGTTCAACCTCGGCTCCGAAGTCTTTGGAGCGAAGGAGGCCTGCCTAAGTTTCTTGGCAGTCGGATCCGGCGGACTGGTGAACCGAAGCCCTTTCTTTTGGCGGAGCAGGAGAGGATGCCAAGGCTTCTTCAAAGGAAGGTTTAACTAACCCCTTAAGAATCAATTTATTTTTCCTCTCCTGGAGGACCCTTGAGGAAAAAGCGTGACATACACTGCATGACTCCTGCAAGTGCTTTGCCCCGAGACAATATACACAGGCGAATGGGTCTGTGATAGACATTTTAAACCCATTTGAACATTTTTTAAAGCCCGAAGGCCTAGGGGTTTGAGACATGATGTTACACAATTCTAGTCACTTTGACAGGAAAGTAAACCACTAAATTCTTACTGCTAATAAATCTAAGCTTACAGTAACAGCTTAATGCAAACACTTCCTGTAAAAAAAGAACAGGGAACTCTAAACCAATTATAGAATTACTAGAGACCCTGTAAAGTATTAAAGGTTGACAGTCCGGGAAGGCCCTGGATGGAGGGCGAAAACAAACTCAACCCAATCACACACAACAATTTAACAATCCGTCATTACACAAAGTTAGCGATAGCCGTTAAAACAGCTTTTGTGAGCAAAACAGCAAAAACTGACAGAAAAGTTAGTTAACAAAACTACTCAGCCCAGCCAGCTCGAGACCACGTCTTACGCAGGGAAGCGGCAAAGCGAGATCTGGGGACTGGTAGTGGTGCATCCTGGGATATAGTAAGCTCAGCCAATAAGAGACTTCGCTCTTTGGCATAAGCGTGCCGGAGCCGAGGGATCGGCTCCGAACCCATCATTCAGAATGTAGGCGAGATAGGATCACATAACATGTACAGTTTTGTACCTACCATAAATGTAGATGTCCGATAGGAATGCATCTGCAGTCCTTACAAATGGGTTGTCCTGTTGTCAGGCAGCCCTTGATCGGCAGTTCCAAAGTCTGGGTCTGGCCTCGGCTGGTGTCACACTTCACCCGACGTCATAGCTGCAGTTATTCGGGTATAAAGGCATCAGCCGACGCCATTTTCCTCAGTGTTTCTTGCCCCAGATGCCAGGTGCCCTCTAGGAAGGCTAAATTTGGATAAATGCAAATGATTCCAAATAGTAGAGAGCAAACAAAAAATAAGCATGTATGTACATATATACAAACAAATACACCATAATAGATTCCCCCAGCTAGCTACAAGATGGGCAAATACCCTAGGAGTACCACAGAGGGGAAGGAGGGTGGGTAATCCAGACTGCAGATGCATTCCTATCGGACATCTACATTTATGGTAGGTACAAAACTGTACTATGTCCTTCAAGGATGCATCTGCAGTCCTTACAAATGGGTAGAATACCATAGCCAAACAGGGGGAGGAGGAGAAATAAAATTATGGTGTAGTTAAGATCCCTTGCAAAACAGCAGTGGCAAAACCTGCTCGGGATCTAGAGTATAAAGGTAAATTATAATGCTTGGCAAATGTATGCACGGAGCTCCAAGTAGCAGCCTCTAAAATGTCTTTGGTAGCCACTCCTCGTAGAAAAGCTGTGGTAGTGGCTGTAGCCCTTGTAGAGTGAGGCCTGATGTTTTCTGGAGTTTTCTTCCCATGGTAGGAGTAACAAAATCTAATGCAATTTCCTATCCACTTAGAGATTGTCTGTTTTGAAATTGCTTTTCCTTCCATTCCTGTTGCATATGCTACCAGTAGCTGGTCAGTTTTTCTATTGCCCTTGGTCCTGTCCAGGTAGTAGCGTAATTGTCTATGTACATCCAAGGTATGCAACAGTCTTTCTCCCCTGTTCTGTGGGTTGGGGAAGAATGTAGGTAGGTGGATAGCCTGATTTAAAGATACTCTGGAGACTACCTTAGGCATAAAAGTAGGATTTGTTCTCATGGACACACTATCTTGATGGAAGATCAGGAAGGGCTGTACTGCCATTAATGCCTGTAGCTCAGATACCCTTCTTACTGAAGTGATTGCCAGCAGGAAAGCAGTTTTCCATGATAAGTATTGTAATTCTGCTGTTGCTGCTGGTTCGAAAGGAGGGAGTGTCAATTTTTCTAGCACAAAGTTCAAGTCCCATGCTGGCAATGGTGGCTTCCTAGGTGGTTTTACATTTTTAATTCCTCTCAGAAACTGCCTGAGCAGAGGATGTGAGAAGACTGGAGGATTCAAGTCGTATTCTGCTGAAATAGCTGATGCATGAATCTTAATGGAAGAATAGGACAGGCCTTTCTGGAAGAGCTCTGCCAAGTATTCCAGGATGTTGGCTATGTTTACCAGTGACACATTTTCTCCTTTTGCAGTACTCCAAATGAGATATATTTTCCATTTTGCTGAATAATTTTTTCCTTGTTGAGGGTCTGCGAGCCTCCAAGATAATGTCTTTAACCCTTTGGGATAAATTGGGGTTAATTGGACTTATGCAATGTTCCAGGCAGTCAGCTGCAGTGTTTTCAGGTTTGGATGCAGGGTGTTGTAGTTGTTCTGTGTTAACAGCAAGGGAACTAATGGTAGGGGCCATATTTGTTCCCGAGACATGCTCCTCAGTAATGGGTACCAATGTTGTCTTGGCCAGTCTGGAGCTATCAGAATGATCCTTGGACGGTCCTCTTTGATCTTCAATAGCACCTTGTGCATCAAAGGATGTGGTGGGAATCCATATGCTGTCAGGTTTTCCAACTGAAAGATAGGAGTCCACCTTCCAAGCAAGTGGGTGAATGCGTCCTTGTGCAGAATTTCTTTAGTTGGTGATTGCGTGGGGATGCAAATAAGTCTATTTCTGGGAGTCCCCATTTTCTTGTAATGGCTTTGAAGATGTCCGGATGCAGCATCCATTCGTGGGCATCCGTGGTAGTTCTGCTTAGTATGTCTGCTAGAATGTTTTCTTTTCCTGGTACAAAAATTGCTTGTAACTGAATGTTGTAGCTCAGGGCCACATTCCAGAGGTCCATTGCCATCCGGCATAGAGGGTACGAATGTGTGCCTCCTTGCTTGTTGATGTACCACATAACTGTGGTACTGTCTGTCCTTATCAACAGCTGACCTTGTCGAAGAAATGGTCTGAATGTCTGAATTGCCAGTTTTACTGCCAGCATTTCCTTTTGATTTATGTGTAGGTGCAGCTGGTCTTGAGTCCATAAACCTTGTATGCACTTGTCCAGAATGTGGGCCCACCAACCGAGGTCTGAGGCGTCCGTTGTGATGGTTTGGCTGGGTTGAGTGTTGTGGAAGGGCAGTCCTTTTTTTGATTGACAGGCCTGAGCCCACCATTGGAATTCTTGCTTCAGGCATGGAATTATTGGAATTTGGGTTTCTAGGCTGTGCTTGTGCTGAGACCATAAATTCCTTAGGTACCACTGTAACTTTCTCATATGCAGTCTGGCATGTGGAACCAATATTATGCAGGATGCCATGTAACCCAAGCCTTGCAGGAATTTTCTTGCTGTTAGATGGTTCTGCTTTGTTAATGCCAAGAAGTATAGAGGGAGTTGCTCCTGTTTTTCTACGGTTAGGAATGCCATTTGTTTCGATGTGTCCAGCTCTGCACCCAAAAAGGTTATCCTTTGGGATGGTATCAGCCTTGACTTTTTTATATTGACTGTATATCCAAGGGCTTGTAGTAGGTAAATGACCCTTTTCAAGTCTTCTGCTAGCTTGTTTTTGTTGTCCGCTTGTATCAGGCAGTCGTCCAGGTAAGGGTAGATTTGGATTCCCTGAAGCCTGCAATGAGCAATTACTGATGTCAGGCATTTCGTGAACACTCTGGGCGCAGTAGATAAGCCAAAGGGCAATGCTGAGAATTGATAATGCTCTGATCCTGCAAGAAATCTGAGGTATCTTCTGCAAATTGATCGTATGGGGACGTGCAGGTATGCCTCCTTGAGATCTAGAGTTACCAGCCAAGACTCCTTGCCCAGCATGGGAAGAAGCTGCTGTAGGGTCAGCATTTTGAATTTTGGAACAATGAGGAATGTGTTTAATGCGGACAGGTCGAGAATAGGTCTCCATTTGCTTTCTTTTCTTGGTACCAGGAAGAGTCTGGAGTAAAATCCCTGTCCTTGCTCCATAGATGGTACCTTTTCCACAGCTCTCATCCTTAATAATGGAGTTATTCGTTTTAGAGCTTCTGCCTTTTGATTTGGAGGTAGGTTTGGCATTCCTCTCTTCCCTGGTAGAGTAAGGAAGCGAAACCTGTAACCTTGGTCTATTGTCTGCAAAATCCACTTGTCTCTTGTGATGTAATGCCAGTTTACTGAAAATAAAGCTAGATTCCCGCCTAAGGGTGCTTCTAGTTGTTCCCTGGTAGGCGGTGCCAGAGCCAAGTCACTGTGATTGTCCTGTAGTAGTGGTGGTGGCTGTGTCTGTGCCTCGCTGGTTGTTACCCTGCCACTGGCGTCCCCTGTAGGCACCCCTGGATTGACTTCTGCCTCTTGAACGCCTATTCCTGCCTCTCTGAGCTCTGGACGAGTCTGGAAAGGACCAATTCTTGGAGGGCCAATTCCTGCTAAACCTTGGGAGGTTGGACCTGTAAGAAATCTTTCACTGTTTGGACAGATTTTGCCTTCACTTCCTTCTTCTTCAGCACCTGTTGTGCAGGAGAGCCAAACAAATTGATCTTGTCCATGGGAGCATCTAGTAGTTTTGATTTGACATGGTCTGGTAAGGCCTGCTCTTTTAACCATGCATGCCTTCTGATAACTGTGCCAGTCATGGCTGATCTAAAGGAAGCCTCCAGTGCATCATAGCCGCATTTTAAGGAATGGTTACTGACTTGCTGTATGTTATGTACCATTTCCTGAACAGATTTTTTTGTCTAATGGTTCATCCGTGGACAGCTTTTTGGTTAACTGGTCTAGCATAAATTCTTGATACTGGATCATGTGGAATTGACAGTTCAAGGCCCTAGCTGAAAGAGTAGCAGAAGTGTAACCTTTTTTACCCCATCTCTCTAAGGACCTGGATTCCCTTTCAGAGGGGAGGGGGTTTTTGGCAGTGGTAGCTGCTACAGCCTTAGGTCCCTGGGAGATAGTCTCGGGATCTGCAAAAGGAGCCTTATACAAATGGTAATGCGTGTCCGGGACCCTGCAGTACCTATCGGGCTTAGCAGGGGCCGGAGGTAGTGAATCAGGAGCAGTACAAGCATCATTAAATGCATCATCTACAACAGAAAGAACTGGAGGTATGGCTAAAGGCCTATGTTGTGGTAAATGCAGAAAGGTTCTAAGCCTTTTTCTAGAGTCTGAAAAATCCTGGCCCTGCCACTGAAATTGTTCCCTCATAGCATGCAAGGTTTCCCCAAAGGAAAATTCCTCAGGCGGAGAGGCAGAAGGGATGGACTCTTCAGCATCAGTGTCTTCATAAGGGGAGAAAGGAGCCTCTGGAGGGTCTGTATTATCTGAGTCATCAGAGGAATCATCTGTAGAAACTGGCTCAGGGGGCTCTGCTCTAGGCCTCTTCTCTGGAGGTGGGTGAGAGGCCCTGTCTGGGTGTGGATGGGATCCCCGGATTAAAGAAATGAGATCCTCTGCTAGACTAAGCATTTGTGAACTAGAGCTAGGCCTGTGAGAGGGGGTCTTAGCAGGCACAGATTTAGTAGTTTTAGCTGCTTTAGCCCTGGCAAAGGCCTTAATGGACATGGTTGCAGGTGGCCTAGCAGCTCCACGTCCAGGGGTTGAAATATCCAAGGGAATAGTGTCAGATAATTCCTGAGAAACTGCAAGAGCAGGAGGGATTTCCGAAGCCGATTCCACCAGGTTGGAAGAGGCCTCGGTAGGAGGTAAGCTTTCGGCTGAAGGAAGAACCGCTTGCTCGGTTTCAGCCGAAACAGAGACACTCGCGGTTGGCTTAACCGCGGTTTCGGCCGAAACCGCGGACCCTTGAGTGTCGGTCCTTTTCCTTGCGCTTTTTAGATATTTGCGTAGTCGGAGGATCCGAGGGCATAATGTAAGCAAAATCGGAGCCGAAAAACTCCTCAGCAAATTCCGACCGACGTCTAATCGTCCGTCGGATAAAAGAAGCACAGGCTAGACAAGCAGCTATGTCGTGGTCTGGGCCTAAACAAGGTAAGCAGTAAGAGTGGAAATCTTTATGAGGTATTTGTTTCCCACAAGTTAAACAGTTATTCACTTTTTCTGACATCGGCTGAGGCAAGAAAGAGTCCCCAACGGGGTACTTAGCTGTTTAGAGGTCTTCGGTAGTAGTAGAAGTATTCGGTAGTAGTAATCTCTTGTTCTGACCGACCGGCACTTGCGAACAGCTTATGCTTCGGGCGCCACGCAGCAAGAAAGACTGAGGAAAATGGCGTTGGCTGATGCCTTTATACCGAATAACTGCAGCTATGGCGTCGGGTGAAGTGCGACACCAGCGAGGCCAGACCCAGACTTTGGAATCCGGCCGACGAAGAGGGCCCCGGGCCTGGGGGCCCGGGA